>NC_142517.1:158517692-158819230 GCF_057876585.1 Rhinolophus sinicus | reverse complement strand
TTGATTTCCATCTGTGTAGCAATTATAAATCAGTGTGGGGACACTTAGGAGAGGGCACTCACTGAGGGTTTTTCCTCCGAACCTGGGGAACGAGGCAAAGGTCAGGGAAGGCTTCTTGGAGGTGGTGATCAGAATCTCCATCCAAATCTCTTAGACTTACAGTGCCAACTGCCTTTTGGGTATCTCACCTGGACATCCCACAGCCACCTCAAAAGCAATATGCCTAATTGGACACTTTTATCCCATTTCTCACAGACCTCCTGCCTCCAGGGAAGAGCACGACCACTCCCCCTGCCTCCGCTGTCCCCCTCCCATTTCCTCCCAGAAATCTGGTGGTTACCTAAACTTCTCCTCCTTTTTTTTTTTTTTTTTTTTACCTATCATTAAGTCATTAACTTCCAACCATGATCCAAACATGTGGAATTCTCAACCTCTCTCTCCCCCCCCCCCCCATGTCTTTGCTTTTCTACAGCCCCTAATTCACCACTTTCTTTGGGAAACCTCTCCATCCCTCCACCTAGCCATATGCTCCATTCAGAGTCTGTGCTCTTATGCCATCCTGTGCAGACCTCCAGCATAGCTCCTATTACTCTTATTTTTGCCTCTCGGAATAATTACCTCCTCCTTTCTCCCCCATTCATTATAAATATCTTGAAGGCAGTGTCTACATTTCTCTTAAGAGGCTTCAGTTTTCCTCATCTGTAAAATAGGGTTACTAATAATTCCTTCTTGACTGAGCTGATGAATCCATGTAATGTACGTGTGCCAGTTCCTGGCTCAAAGAAGGTGGTAAATATAAGCTATTATTATTAATAAATACTATTAGCAGTATTATGTTTCCTAAATGTCTAGTATGGAGGAATTTTTTATTTTTACAATTTTCTGAACAAGCATGGAAAAAAGCACAAAGATTGCTTTTCTTACTTCAAAAGAAAAAAGTGTGATTGTTCACTCTGATTCAGATTTCCTTTGGTGAGAAAAGGAAAAATAGGGGAAAAGGCATAACTTTTCACAAAGAGGAAAGTGGCCTTTTTCTCTTGTACCCAGTTTTGATTTCCTTTCTGGTTTCAAACTTGGTCTTTTTCAAACTTGGCAACTTTGTGGCTATAAAAGACTGTCGGTGAGAGGGTTGGGCAGTCATACCTCCGAGACATCCCCCAGGCGTACCTGGCAGTGTCAGTTTATCAGAGCTGTCTGTGGGCGGTGTTTGTGAGTATGTGAACTCAGGTATCTCTTCTTCAGATGTTCTGCAGTGAGAAATTTTTTTCTGGAAGCTTGAACAAGGGAGTAAATCTAGGCCTACCACTCCTGGTTCTATTTATCAGAATCATATCTATTATTTGAGATCTAAACTTTTGCGAATGGATAGATTCTAGGTTTATCTCATGTTGTTGCTCAGTAGTTTACAATTTTTTAAAAAAGAATTTTACGTGTTACTGAAATCTGCTCTAACTCTGATATATTGCACAAAATTTAAATGCACAGAAGTATGAAAATGTATCTTACAAAATATGCTTAGTTTAAACCATGTCCATATTTTAACTTATAGGAAGAGAAATTCTCACAGCTAACAGGGTGGAAAGTGTTGAAAGTTTGACTTTTGACTGGATTTCAAAGAATCTCTATTGGACAGACATTTCTTACAGGAGTGTCAGTGTCATGAGGCTAGCTGATAAATCGAGACGTGAAATAGTCAAGAATTTAAATAATCCACGAGCAATCGTAGTTCATCCTATTGCTGGGTAAGTGTGTTCATGTTTTCCCGAGAGCTCGAAACTGTATGTCTTTTAAAGTTATTGAAAAATGATGTAATAGGGATTTGGCAAGTTCAACAAATATGAGATTGAACTATATAAATTGAAATCACCTTAAATTTTATCCCTGTAGCATAAGCTTAAGTAATCACTTTATCTCCTTCAAAAAACTTTCTCTTTAGTTTCAGCTTTCCCAGTCTTCACTGATGTGTGTGTTTTTTTTCCACAATTGCAGAGGACCAAATAATGTGATACAGATTCATTAGGGAAGAAATGAATATGAACAGAATTATCAGGAAAGGCTCAAATTCTTCCCTGCTTTAATGTATTGATAGAAAGCTTAGTAAAACTTGCTTAATCATTCGGTAGTTTTCAGAATAAAATCTTTCAGACACAGGTAAAGTTTCATGTTTAACCGTTCCATAATTGGTGGTATCAGACAAGAAAAGACAGAACACTTTACACTATTTCTTTTTAGGTTCTTACCTTTCTTATTTAATGTTTAATAGCTAATATGTTTGTTTAGAACAAGTCTGAACTAGGTAGTTATATTTGAATGGAATAATTAAAAAGAAAAAAAGATGGCTGATAATTCACCAAAGCCTGATTCACTGCAGGCACATAGTAAGCACTTTACATATACAGAGGGTGCCAAAAAATGTATACACATTTTAAGAAAGGAAAACTGTATTAAAATTGTAATACTCAATATATACCAATAACAAAAGATGAATACAAGTCACGTTTGACTTCTACAATTACAAGAGGTGTTCAAAGTGGTTACTATCAGCATCCAGACACTTCTGATTACCACGAATTACTGCTTGAGCAATGTTGACAAAAGTGTCCACTTGTGTACATTTTTTTGGCACCCCCGGTATACTCTTGTCTAATCCAAAAACTAGTTTGTGAGCAAGGTATGTATAATACCTGTTTTTGAAATAATGAATCTGAGGCTCAGAGAGATAAAATAACTCGTTAAAGGACCCGAAGCTTTTAAGAAACAGTTAATCAAAGTCCAGGCCTGTTTGACTAGAAAGCCTGTAGGTCTAACAACTCTGTATGTTTTCTCTAGAATGTTTATTTTATATTTTAATTTTCTCCTTATGAAATAAATGTAAGAAACATTTTAAAACTGATAATAATTGGCAAGAAATTTTATTGCCCTATAGAGAGTTGATTTTCTAATGAATTTATTTAAATCTTTGGCATTTGGTTTTGAAAAGCTGTTAAATTCCTTTCCTAATGGCTCCTGTATTAAAAATAATATGAAGTCACACTTTAGAAAGTTACATTTTGGAAAAAACTTATTTTTGTTCCTGAGGCTCATATGAAAGAGAAAAGTTTTTTTTTTTCCCCCAGACTTACCTTTTTTTCCACTCCTCAGAATAAAAAGAGATGCCTTGGGTAAGATGGTGTTGATTTGAATGCATTCTTCATCAGGGATGAAATGCTTTCCTGCAAATTTATCAATTCCATGTGGAAGATGACCAAAGAGAGATTTAGTGGATCTTGGATGTTTAATCCAGAGAAAAAGAGAGAGATTAAAATATGTTTTCTGTATCATAGTTTATTATTTCATTTGAACAACATTGGAGTATTTAAAATGTAACCTGAATTGTGTCTTTTTAAAGAATCTACTTGGTGACAATAGTTTTGGGTCCTAGGTATAGCATAGTGGTTTTCTGCTCTGGATGTCCATTTTAATGCCATTTGTATTTGTGACTGGTTATATGTTGAAAACTAAACTTTTAATTAAGAATTAGAGAAGTTGTACACTCAATTTGTTTAATAAACAGATTCTGTTCTCCTCCCTCCTCATCATTTAAGCCCGATAACATATACAAAAAATGAAATTACTTGCAGCAAGTATCTGGAGAACCTGTGTTTGTGCTATATCTCACTAAGCCATATAATTTGCCAAGTGTTAACATCTTTGATTTATTACCTCTTTTTCTAGGTATATATTCTTCACTGATTGGTTCCGTCCTGCTAAAATTATGAGAGCATGGTGTGATGGATCTAACCTTTTACCTATAGTAAATACTACTCTTGGATGGCCAAATGGGTTGGCCATTGATTGGGGGTAAGTAGAAATCATCCTAAAATACTGAGTTCTCACTTACTGAGGAACACGAATGAGGCAATGTGTGGAACTATGATGGAGTGAGAACACTGGTATTACATGCCCTTAGGTATTTTTACATCATTGATTGGTGATGAGAGAAAGACATAGAATGATATAAGAGCATAAAAACACAAACACAGTTATCCAGCTTTTGCTGGGATGAAAACTAATGCGTTCATGAATATTCAGAATGATAGAGGAAGCAGAATGATAAGACCTTGTGGGAGATCAATGTGGAAGAGACAAGACCCAAGCCTTATTTGAAGTAGGATAGGGATTTGATGAAGTGGAGGCCATGTTTAATTGTTATAGGAGGCATCTCGACGCTCGGAAATCTTTGGTGTCAATTAACAACTGTATATTTGTTTATATTCACTTCGGGAGAATATTTGAATTATAAGGTATGCTCTCAAAAACTTGATGATCTATTTGGGAATATAGGTAAAAGTAACAGGGTAAATAAGGTTACAGCCATGAAATGCCAAAATAGTTTATAGGAGAAAAAAGGGAAGAAATGTATTTAACTTTTTAAACATAGGTTTACTACCAATGTTTTTCTTATTGATTTAACAAGGAGAAAAGTAAAATTCCTAACTCAAAGATTTAATTGAAAATCACTTCATGAAAGTAGTTGTATGTTTCTGGGGGTGTGTGTGCGCAGGGGTGGACATGAAACTATTAAAGTTTTAATGAGTATAATTTAAGTTTTAAAAACTTTAATAAATGTGTCAACTGAATATACTGTTTTTGTATGCCCTCATTGTAAAGGGTGCTTTGCTAGTTTCTGGATAACAAATAACGAATTATTTTATTATTTTAGTGCTTTACGATTGTACTGGGTAGATGCCTTATTTGATAAAATTGAGCACAGCACCTTTGATGGTTTAGATAGAAGAGTCCTGGGCCACATACAGCAGATGACACATCCATTTGGACTTACCATCTTTCAAGGTAAATTTTGAAGCAATAAACATTTGTGTTGTTTTTGTACATTGCAGGTTGTAACAGTAGACTCATCCTCATTTGGCAATTTCGTAATCCTGCTAAATCTCATTTTAGAGTACAAAAATTAGAATGGTGCTATTATGTATAGACAAAATATTTGATTTGTTGACTGAATATTTCACTTTTAGAGTGTATTTTTTGTTTTAGACACTTTCAGATAATACTGACAACTTATATTGGTATAGCTCAATGTAGATTTCATGTATTATATAATTTAACATACCAAGTTCTCTGTTATATAAATATCACACGAAGAAATAGTAAATTACTGCCTTCATCATTTCCAAGAATAAACAGCAAGAGCTGTTTGTAGTAACTATTGTAGCATTTCATTGTTCTCTGATGTTTGCAAGATCCTCTTTAGCATCATTGTGGAAAAACTATGAGCACATACTTATCAACTGTATACTCACTGAATAACTGAAGCTTTTTAATCACAGTGTTGGGTAGCTGACAACATCTTTGTTACACAGCAATGTTAGGATATGGCTTATGAAGACAGTTGTTTGTTTTCATCAACCTTTCCAAATAATTTAATGTTACTAGGAAAGATTGCTGGGAGCATGGAATTCTGGGAAACTACAGCAACAACATTGACACCAATGTATCTGTTTTCCTTCTCTCATCTTTCCTCTTGAGTGTAGACACGCTGTTGTGAGTTTAGTTGCTGGGAATAAGAATGTAGCTTGGCGCCATCAAACAGGTGGTTTATTTAGTCTTGAAAACAGGGTTTCTGTGAACGATTGTATGGCTTCAAGTGCCTGACCAAGAGGCTGAGGAGAGACTAAAATCTATTTTTAAATATCAGACACTTAAAATCTACCCGGCTTTTGCCTGATAAACTATAATTCGTCCACTTAAAGGGGGTACCATTTTGTGATCCACCAATGACACTACCCAACAGCTAGTTGCGTCCCTGGTTGAAATGTCCTACTCTGAGTAGTTAGTACAGTGCTTTAAAAAACAAAACAAAAACCTAGACACTGACTATAAAGACTTTTTCACACCCATGTAGTGTGGAATGAATAGTTAGTAAATTGCATATTCCATCCTGATGTCTGTTTATCTGTGGAGGAATGCATGATATTTAAAAATATATATAAAAAAAAGAAAGAAACACCACACACACACACACACACACACACACAAATATTTTAAAAATGCTTTGATGAGATTTTTGATGAGTCAGTTATACTCAGCCCCCTGCCCCCATGCATTCACTCCCTTTTTACTAACGATATCAGACATGTGCTATTTGCTGTCACATAGGAACTTTATAAGAATGTTAAATTTTCTCTGCTCTTTGTTGGAATGTTTTGGGATTGAATAAAAAGGCAGTTCAGTACCTTGTGGTTTTACCAGTATGAAAAAATTTGAGTGCATACCCAGGGGAACAATACAACATTCCCAAAATAATAACAATAATAATAATAATAATAATAATAATAATAATAATTTCTTCCAACACTGTCTTTCATTATGAATTTTTTAATGGAAATCTCTTTTATTGTGCAACACCATGGAAATTATGCCTTTTTTAAAAAAAAAAACACAAAGCCTGGATTTGCTTGACTGTCACACCACACAGGACTAAAATGTTTATTGAACTCCTTTGTATTTAAGAATAAGATACTTTCATGAGTGATGGGACCGAGATTGCCAGTCAGTCTAGGTATTTAGTGAGTGCAGTGACTGACTAGTCATTGATTAGACCATGCCTAAGGAAAACTGGTCTAATGATAATATTTGTGACATCTTAGTCATTTTCTGGTTAGTTGGAACTCTTAGTTAGCTAAGCTATTGTTAAAGAGAATTTAACTCCTTTTTTTTTAGAAACTGTTGAAATGTATACATTTATTTCCCTGCTTCAGTTGCTAGTGTAAAGTGAACATGATTAAACTTTTGATGTTTAGAATCTTACATTATCTTACTATAATGAGCTTCATGAAACATTAATGTGGTTATAGGTATAGGCACACTTCTGTGGATAATTTTATTGACCTCGAAACATATACTTAAGTTTCCTTTTTGGACTAGATCTGTACTTTTCCTTCTCAATAGCTTCTTATTAAAACTGAGTGAAAAAATTTTTTAAAAATTTTCCCATTAAGACATGGGATATGGAATGCTTGACCTGGAAGGAAGCTTAGAGACGATTTAGTCTACTGCCTTAATTTTCCAAGACAAATGAGCCCTCACACAGTTAAGTGTTTGCCCTAGAGCACTCATCAGGTTAGTACTTTATCTGGTATATAAACTCAGTCTTTTGAGGTTCCATTTAATGCTCTGTAGAAGAATCCTGAGGCTTTTTAATTTTACCCATAGAAGTCTGAGCCTAATTGCTATTAAATGCCATCACACTGCTCCATACATGCTTACCTTAACATAAACCCTAGTATTATTAAATATATAGGCTCTTTAACAGTTATTTCTTGAGAGTAACAAGTCATGGAAAATGATTACACAAACATTTTACAGATATTAATGGGAGAATCTTCTCACATTTGCGGCAAGCATTATGAAACTATTGCATTTTTTCAAGTTATTTGTAGGTGAGCTGTGATAAACGTACTAATCACCCATGTTTCTTCTTAGACTACGTATTTTTTACTGATTGGAGACTGGGTGCTATTGTTCGAGTCAGGAAAACAGATGGTGGAGACATGACTGTTATCCGAAGTGGCATCAGTAATATAATGCATGTGAAATCATATGATGACAGTATTCAAATTGGTGAGTGAGATTGCCGGGCTCTTTTATATGGGTGGATTTATTTAATATGGTGGCTCCTTTTTATCTTTCAGTAATTGTTATTTAATATAGTTCCTGATAGTTTTATATTCCTGTTACCCAAATAGTTTACTAGTGTAAGACTTAAAAATCTCTGCTCTACTCTACTAACTCTAAAAGTATTGCTAGAAAAAAACCACATTTTAGCACTTCTCTGTATTTATGTTGAATGTTATATTTGGCATGTTGATTTCCCAGAGGAAGGTACTTTTTAGTATTGGGTATGAAAAATGTTCTTTCTCATTTGTTTTCCTGCACAAACCACACAGGCTCTAACTATTGTAATCGACCCACCCATCCGAATGGCGACTGTAGCCACTTCTGCTTCCCAGTGCCAAATTTCCAGCGGGTGTGTGGTTGCCCCTACGGAATGAGCCTGACTTCCAATCACTTAACGTGCCTGGAAGACCCGTCCCATGAACCACCTTTGGCGCAGTGTGGCTCCTTTTCCTTCCCCTGTAACAACGGCAGATGTGTACCCAGTTACTACCGCTGTGATGGAATTGATGACTGTCATGATAACAGCGATGAGCATCTGTGTGGCACATTTAGTAAGTAGCTTATACACTGGAGATACTTCCTGGGATGAACAGAGAGAGGTGGGGGTAAAAAGAAAAGAAAAGAAGCCTGGGTGATCTCTGTGGGAAAAAAAGTTTTAAAATTTCAGTTTTTAAACATGTACTCCAAATGCTTTTAGGAAGCTAGACAATAAATATCATTCATAGATAATATTACAAATGATTTCTAGCATTGACTTGGATGATCTTCAATAAAATTTCTTTTTGCCATTGGCTGTTTGGACCAATGAAGTCATTACTCAAAAAGTCAAATCAAAATAAGCTGGATGTAATCTTTAGCATCTGAGAGAATAAGTACTTGCAATAATAGCTTTTGAAAATCTTTTACCCCCCTTTCTTCCGCCATCCCCTTCCTCCTTGCCACCTCCTACTCTGGTTCAAGCCATTGTTTCTCAGTCTGGTTGTGTGGGACACAGCTCCCTGGCCCATGCTGATATTATGAGCCTTGCGCTCCTCAGCGTTAGGAGCACGGCGTTCCAACCACCTGAGCCATGGGGCCACCCACAGCTTTAGAAAATCTAATGGCTTATGTTCCTCTTCCCCTGCCGTTTGGTGTAAAATGAATTAGGGGTGAATTGGTGGTCTTAACCTTTATATTCTTTTGTTGATGGTAATCCAGTCTATAAATTCTGGAGCATAATAAATGCTATTGCAGAAGACAAAAGTATTCTATCAAAAAAAAAAAAAAAGACAGAGAACAGTTGAAATCTCAGAAATCTCTATCAAGGTGAGATTAATAGTAATAATAATCTGTCTTTTTAGAGAAAAAGAAGGACAGATTTGAAAATATTAGTTCCCACTTGTACATTTTTCTGAAATTTCTGAAGTTTTCTTTCCTTTTGTGTATTATCTCCCTCTTTCTAAAAGTGCAGATTATTATCCAAATATTTTATTAACTTGCATTTTTCAAATGACACATTATTGAGGTTTCTGTAGACTGAGTGTGCAATTGTTATTGGAGGAAGTATAAGCTTAAAAGTAAAGGATGGGCCTTAGAGTCACACCAACTAGAGCTTGAATCCTGGACAGATTTCTCAACCTCCCAAAGCCTCAGATTCCTCATCCGTAACTGCAGATAATTACATGTACCTCACAGTGTTCTTGTGAGGATTAAGAGAGAAGAAAACATATAAATCACATAGAAAAGTGTCTGGTATATGATCATTGCTAAATAAAGGCCAGACAGTGATGATGATAATGATGGTTTAAATGACTTGGACATTTTTTCGTATTTTATATAATGCACCTATTGAAAAAGAATTGGGTCTTTACAAGGTGAGAACTCATTTACAGGTCTTCACGACCCCTTCGTTTCTGTTGTAGACAATTCCTGTGCACCATCAGCGTTCACCTGTAGCCACGGAGGAGAGTGCATCCCTGCCCACTGGCGCTGTGACAAGCACAGTGATTGTGTGGATGGCAGTGATGAGCAGAACTGCCCCGCCCACACACCCACTTCTTGCCCTGCGTCTTTCTTTACTTGTGATAATAACCTGTGTATCTCAAGGAACTGGGTCTGCGACACAGATAATGACTGTGGGGATGGATCTGATGAAAAGGACTGCAGTAAGTTTTGCACTGATTTCTCTTGGTCGGTCAGCTGAGTAAATAAATGTGAACAATCAGTAGGCCACGCACACGTTTCCTCTCAGGCTCACACAATTTTCATTGTCTCTTAGCCACTTTTACCTGTCAATCCTCATGTCAAACTGGCCATAAGAGCAAAGACATGGGAATTAGAGAGTCCTAAATATTGAGTTCTATGAAAGCGAAATGAGGACTGCCTCTGAAATCTAACACCCAAATAGAAACTGAAAAAAAGAAATCCCTCAACTAATTGTTCAGATATTTAAAATAATTTTTTATGCTAAATCATATAAACATATCCAGACTGTTGACTATTGGTTTTTCTTTTGACAGGAAAAAAATGCAATAGAATAAAGAGGCACAGCACATTTAACTTTTCATTAATCTTACCCACCTGCTTTTCACCTTGCCAGTTCTAATTTCCCTTAGGTTGTTTTCATGTCTGCAAAGTTCCCTGGACTAAGTTCTAGTCTTGGTTATGTGACTAGGCCAGTCACTTTCCTTCTGGCAAAGATGAGCTTTAAGATCCTTTCCAGCATTCACATTCTATGCATATACTTAATACAACTGCATGTTGTGGGTGGGGCAGCCAGCATATCTACTTCTAGGGCTGTGTCTCTTCAGCAAAGGAGCACCCTGGTTTTAGAATTGTTCTGCTTCAAGTTTGGATTAAATTCAGTTATCCTGATCTGTCTATACACTGTTGCTACTAGGTCTATGGGTCGTGCCAACCATGCTGCTGAGTCAGGCTCCATTGCTTAGCTATGGTGTAGAGTCTTGGGCTTAACAGCATTCATGGGGTATCGTCCAGCCCAACCCCATCACGCTCACTTTCTAAGTGTGGCCTCTTTTTAAAGGTGTAATCACAGTTTCTGACTTGGCCCATCGTCTTTTTATTCCTGGTTCTAAAAAACTGTCCTAACTTTGACTGCTGTTGCTGGGCTGACTTTGGCAATGTGGCTGATTTGAAGGAATTTGGAACACATAGACAATTGAGATAACGATTCTCTTAGCATTTTTGAGTGTGGCGCTGGCCCACGTTGAATAAGCACTAACTGTTACTTGGTTTTGTTTTTGGATGATATTAGACTTTACATCGACATGCCTACCTAGTCAGTTTCACTGCACTGACCATCGGTGTATTGACATATTTTATGTCTGTGATGGGGACAAAGACTGTGTTGATGGATCCGATGAGGATGGTTGTGGTAAGTGGAGTGCTTGATTTTTATTCTTGATGTTCAGAAAAATCTCAATGTTGAGTCATTTTTCTCCTTGAGCTCATTTCTAATGCTTTTCTCTTTCATTCTTAGTAATTAATTGCACTTCTTCTCAATTCAAATGTGCCAGTGAGGATAAGTGTATTAGCAACACATATCATTGTGATGGTGTTTTTGACTGCAATGACCACTCTGATGAGAAAGACTGTCGTAAGTACCATATACCCAGCATGTGTCAGGTGAAGGAATAATTTTATTTTACCAGCATTGATATTACCATAAATTTTCTCTAACTCAAACATACTGGAGGGAAGACGGCCAAAAGTACAAAGTATTATCAAAGAAATGCTGTATTGAATATATAATAAAGTTGATGAGGCATTACTAAGTAATGTTTTATAATTTGTGAACCAAGTGGTTGTATAAATGGGCACTTTCAAATAGTTTCTTAAGTAGGTTAAATATTTCTTAGAGATATTTTTGTTCTCACTAGGGCATCCCAAATTAGTATGTTTCAAATTTTTGAGACTTAGCATATATTTTATGGTATTTTAATGGTTTCTTTTAAATCTCAATAGGGAGGTCAAATCATGTATGGATATGGTGTGGAGCAATATTAGATATTGACTCTAATAAATTCATTCTTTCAGCTGTTATTCGTTGAATATCTGCTAAAATATAAGTGGCCTTTGTCCTTATAGTCTGGTAAGAGAAATTATAGAAAGTAAGAGACAAAGCTAAGTGGACAGTTACAAGGGCCTTAGAAATGATACAGATAAAATCCTATGAGGGCTCAGAGAAAAGAAATTCCTCCTAGTCAGAGGATTCCAGGAGGACTTTGTGGAATAGAAATCTGTTAGACCTATAATCTCTACAGGCCAGAATCCTTTAATGGCCAGGAGTTATTATTGTCTGCTTCTTGTGTTAAATGGATTTTAGACTTGTAAAAAATTGTCAGTGAGGGGGTCATTTGTTTGAAAAATGATATTTTGTACCATAAAAAGTAGGTCTCCATCAATTCTTCTTCCCAATCAGAAAAGAAGTGCTTAACTCTGTGGATGAAATGAATAGTTGAACAAAATGTTTGCATACTTTAAAGGTGTGTACCACACCCAGAAGTTCTTAATCATTGATTTTCCTGTTTCACACTAAAAACATAGACTTCCGTGCTGATATGAGGTTAAACTTCCAGTTGCCAGTGACTTACTGTTGACCTACTAGGTCACTGGGAAGGAGTTTGGTGTCACCCCTGTGAAACAGGGATACAAGTTTAATCTATCTCTCAAGGACAGCTTGATGAGAAGTAGAAAGTTTGCAAAGAATTAAGGACTTCTGTCACCTTTTGTTTACTTAATGTGTGATGGTATCTTTGGATACAGCTCATATGAGGAACAATTATAATAACATCCAAATGTATGATATTAAACACATGAGATTCAAAGTGACCATAGCTATTTAAGCTCTATTGAAATGCTCTGATGATTCTTTAATAGATAGATACATTGTGTTATTTAATCTATAATTGAATGAACATTAGAAATGCAGAAAAGAGATTGTTCTTTTTTTAAAAAAAATTTTATAGTCGTTTTTTTAAAAATATTTTATAATTGTTTCCTGCTCCCTTTTTCTGCCCCCTCCCCCAACCCTCCCAACTCCCTGCTCCGGTTCAAGCTATTGTTTCTCAGTCTAGTTGTGTAGGACACAGCTCCCTGGCCCATGCTGGTATTTTGAGCCTTGTGCTCCCACCACCCGGCTGAGGCAGTCAGTCGCCTGCCACGTATAGCAGCACACAGCAGCTCATGCCAACCTCTGGCTGCTCACAGCAGCACAGCTCCAGGGAGAGCCGTTGTTCACAATCTTAGTTGTAGAGGGCACAGTTCACCGGCCCATGTGGGAATCGAACTGGCAACCTCGGCATTAGGAGCACGGCGCTCCAACCACCTGAGCCACCTGGCTGGCCCCAGGATGTTCTTTTGACTCAGGGATTTATCTTCGATTTGAGTTGTGCATCCTGTTCTTAGTTTATTGTCAGAGCCACTAATCAGACACATATAAAGATTTCTATCTACAACAATGTTGGAGAAGACCCTAGATGTATCATTTTAGATTTTAATATTGATTTTGTCATAGTTAGTATAAACCTATCATTGATCTAAAATCATTTCCTCTGAGTCTAGGAATTGCATAAAAGAGATTCTAAATTACACTCACAAGCCCATTTTCCCCATGCTTTTCTCTTAGAAACCAGGCCTCCTGGTATGTGCCACCCAGATGAATTTCAGTGCCAAGCAGATGGTCTCTGCATCCCAGGGAGCTGGGAATGTGATGGGCACCCAGACTGCATCCAGGGTTCGGATGAGCACCACGGCTGTGTGCTCAAGACCTGCCCTCCTTCTCATTTCCTGTGTGACAACGGAAACTGCATCCACAGAGAGTGGCTCTGTGATGGGGACAATGACTGCAGGGATATGAGTGATGAGAAGGACTGCCCCACCCAGGCCTTTTTCTGTCCTAGTTGGCAATGGCGTTGCCCCGGCCATAACATCTGTGTGAATCTGAGTGCAGTATGTGATGGCGTCCCTGACTGCCCTAATGGGACAGATGAGTCCCCACTTTGCAGTAAGTTTCCTGACCACAGTTTACTGGACTTAAATTTATTTTGACCAGTGGCCTGCGGTGCATCATCATTGTCATTGTCACCATGTAGCTTTTGAGGAAGGGATTTCAGTTCCTCTCTGAGTTCAAATCTGTGTAGGGATAACCATCATGATTCAAATAAATCACTGGATAATATCTCTCATTAAATTTTTTGCACTTGGTTCTGTGTTTTTCCTTCTTTTTATATCATTTTGTTTTAATACAATAAGACTAAATGAGGCCATTAGATTGTCAAATTAAATTTGGTTCTGTTGATAATGTGCTCATAAGTTTTTCTAACTTGAGTGTTTTCTAATTTCAATCAGAACTTGCCACAAAACAAATGAGGTCTGGGGATTTGTGTTTGCTGTGATTAAAAGTCTGTGATTGGCATGTAATCCTAATTACTGTCCTTTCTTTCTTTCTTCTTTAATCAATGCTCACTCTCAGATGAACCCCAGCCAGGTATGATTGCCAAGTATTTTCGATTCTTATGATTTTATATGTGTTCTGTTTGTTCTGAAAATGTCCTAATCATTTTGACTTACTTCCCCTTCTAGTGCATGTTTCATATCCTGATTCATAACTAAGATAAAATACACATGGAAATAGAGGGCATTTGCATCCCCAGGCATATGAACTGACTTTGGGTGACTTCATGCATTGCCGTTTGGGCCCAGAAAGTCAAGAATAATGAATGGCATGTTAGTGGATCTGTGCCTTCTAATGTTCCAACTGCCTTTCCCCTTCCATGTATTCATTTTCATAGAACTTCCAGCCCTTGCTCTTAAATGTCAAAGTCTTATTGTCCATTTCTGTGTAGGTAGAAGAATAACAGGAAGCAAGTGGGAAGTAATTTAGGTCTCTTTGCATGCTTTATCCATAACAATTGTGTTTCTTGATGTCAACAGTATTTCCCCAAGTTTCCCTCATTGCACTAAATGGAGTTTTAATAGAGAGTTGTAATGAAGAAAGTGGTCCAGGCCCAATGGATGTGAAGGATGGTAAATCCTTAGGCAAATCAGAGCAGACACTGAATAAATAGCCTGTAGAGTTCATCCAGGTGAATGCTGCTCTTAGCTCTTACCGGAGTATTATACTGAAGATGGCCTGAGACTATATGACAAATATTACAACAGAGTGAACCAAAAAGCAAAAATTCCTAACTTTTGCCCATTCTGATTCTTTTTCTTTATTCTAGACCAGGAGAGCTGCTCAAATTTAAATGCTGGTTGTACTCACCAGTGTGTTCAAGGGCCCTTTGGGGCTCAGTGCCTATGTCCATTGGGATACCTGCTTGCCAATGATTCTAAGACCTGTGAAGACATAGATGAATGTGATATCCCAGGCTTTTGTAGCCAGCACTGTTACAATACAAGAGGTTCTTTCCGGTGCTGGTGTGATAAAGAATACATGTTAGACACTGATGGAAAGACTTGCAAAGTTACAGGTAATGACTGAACTTGAAAGTGAACTAACTTCCGCCTATTAACAACATACCCCAGAGCTTAAGATCAAATGTTGCACGTAGAGATTTGACTGTTAATTAGGAGTCAAATGGACTTGAATCCTGGATAGGTTATATAACCTCCTTAAACCTCAGTTTCTTGTGAGGATTACATGAGCTATTATGCATAAAGATCTTGGTATATTTTGGAAAATAGGCATTAAAACATATACAGATAGAAGTTTTTTTTTTATTATTTAGAGTAAATAAAAATGGTTTTTATATTATTTAAAAATGATTTCTATATTTAATCATCTTTATATAATGCTTAATGAATTCAATTCACCCAATATTAATTTCAGTTTCTACTATGTGAAAGTGATTATACTATGTATTAGGATATTAATTTGGGTACATTAAAAGTGGCCAAATAAAGGAGGCAAAAAAAAAAATTAGACAATTTATTTTTTAAGTAGGAGCGTAGATGGTAGACAATCCAGGGGGTAAAGCTGGTCTGTTATCCTCATTGTGTGGCTTCCATCTAGGGATCTAGTGCTACTGCCTCAGTCTTTGCTCTCTCTCAGAAAATAGGAAAGGACAAGAGAAAATGGAGAGCAAGTAGCTTCCTTTAAGGATGTGACCTGAAATTTGATACATCGTTTCTACTCACATCTTATTGGTCAGAACTTAGTCATATGGTCACTCTACACTGAAATGGAGGCAGAGAAGTATCTCAAGCTGGGTGGCTGTGTGCCAATCTAAAACTTGGCATGATTTATTACTAAAAAGGAAGAACAGGAGGGAGGATACTGGGAGATAATTAGAAGTCTCTGCCACAGCTGAACAACTTGGGGAAAACAAAAGTATTTAAGACATGATTCTTGCTATCAAGACGCCTACAATCTAGGAAGGAAGATAAGCAAAGTACAAAAGTAATTATAGTAATAGGAAGAATGCAAGTATAGTTCACTCCAGATTGATATTTAGTCAAATGTTGAAGTATAATTCAAGGAAGAAAAATATTATAGAAAAAGCTTATTTTAGATACTCATAAAAATCAGCTATTTAGGTGAGGAATGAAATGATTAAAAAATAATTCTTATGGGGATTTTTGTTTGTTTTTCCCATTACTGTAGTTTGGAATTACATCTTTCTCTGTTACCAAAAGTATTACATCAAATATTTGAGACACTTTAGTTTTGTTTTCTCCCAGAATTACTGACATTTTTGCATTTTCATCTTGGACAGCATCTGAAAATCTTTTGTTACTCGTGGCAAGTCAGAATCAAATTATTGTTGACAATATCACCTCCAGTGTCCACAATATCTATGCACTTATTGAGGATGGTTCTCACATTGTAGCCATTGATTTTGATTCAATTAGTGGTCGTGTCTTTTGGTCTGATAGAACTGATGGTAAAATCTGGAGTGTGTTACAAAATGGAACAGATAGAAAAGTGGTAAGTAGATTTCTACTGATGTTCGGCCTAATTATCCTGTCTTGGGTCTATTTGCTATTACTTGTGAGTGAAAGAAAGCCCTACCTCATCTTGGGTAACTCATATTCCCCTCTGGGCCACATTGTACCCAAGAAACCTGGGTGTAAAACACCCAAGACTAATTTATGGGTGTTTTAGATAAGTATGTAGCCTCTAAAGGCAGATCCATTACTCTGAATTCCAGATTACGCAACACAGAGACTTCACAAAATCTATGAGGTCCCCTTTGCAAAGTTTTTCTAGTGGATGAGAGCAGAGGAAAATGCAGGGGAGTTAAGGGGTTGCTTTTCTTGGTTTGAATTTAGTTATGTTTCTCAGTCCATCATCCAATTTCAATTTCTTGGCCAATTTGATGGTCATGTTTCGTCTGCCCCTTAGAACTTTATTTCATAATTGTTGGTACTTAATAAAGATGTTACTTTTGGCATCTGGACATTATAAAGTTTCATTGGATTGCCAATTTAGTGAATGGATAGAGCTCTTTTAATTGCAAACACTTTGAAACCAAAACGAAACTAGATACTTATCCAACTGTAGAGTTATCTTAGAGTAGTGAATTCTTCAAAATCTTGTATGTTTTTCCTACAAAAACTTACTGTTGATTTGGTGGTTATCTACACGGGAAGACAAAATTTTCTAATGCTCACAAGCAATCCTAGGACAAGTTAGATGCCTTATGCCAGATCTTCATATGATTCCTTTTAGAATTCATTCTTTATTCACTTTTGTGTTTAGGTGCTTGATAGTGGTGGCACCATGACTGAAAGTATGGTGGTAGATTGGGTAGGTCGCAATCTTTACTGGACAAACTATGTTCTGCAAACAATTGAAGTCTCTAAACTGGATGGGAGCCATCGGACTGTGTTGATTAGTGACAATGTGACAATGCCAAGGGGACTAGCGTTAGATCCCAGAATTAGGTAAGACTTTCTTCAGTGTTTTTAAATGATGTTGCCTTGACATGGTTATAATGAGGGAAAAACAACAGTAAAACAACAGGCTGATATTCATATCATAAAATTTAAAATGATCCCTTGTTTAAACATCTCTATAGAAATGGTAGGCGTCCAGCTGGTTGTTGCTATCTTTCCTTTATCTGAGAGTTTTCTTCATGAAGTACACAAGAGCAAGTGGTTGCTCACTTTGAGACCACCTTGATTTATTAGCCAGGAAATACAATTACTGAAATTATTGCTGTAGAATTATATAATTAACTTTCTAATGAACGCATACAGTAATATTCCACAGATGGACCAGTTTGTTGTAGCTTTGATACCTCGTGGTTGTATAACAAAAAAGCCAGTTTTTCCTACTTTGGTTTCAAGTCATTTACTAGCACTTCCTTTTACATCATATAAAGAAGAACATTTTTGTTCGTTGGTCCTAAAGGGAAGAAGGCTCAATTTTCCCATTTGCTTAGACACCTCCAAGGGCTTCCTTCCTTGAATTTACTTTGATTCTTCACTTCGATTCTTTTCTGCACAATGGTTATTTGGGCAAATTATGTTCAGTGTGACACAGACTTCTAGATATTGTAGAGTATTACACACCACTGAAACTTAGATGAATGTCTGATGATAAATAAATTGATTCTCTTATCTCAACCATAACAGGGTAGATAATCAAGGATAGATGAATTTTTCTAGATCAAATATTTGTGGATTGTACAGAAACATGAATTGGCATTGAGACATTGCAGTGTCATAATGTACTGCACATTTTATGAACATTATAAAAACACCCAGATGGCTTTTGATGACATTATGATTACAGTTTTACTTTGTGACACTCAAAAGAAAAAATAAGCTCTGTGCGTATATTCTGAACTGGAGATGATTTCTTTTAAGCAGAGCATAAATGTGATGTTCTATTACTTTAGGTGACAGTTATTTTCCATATTGAAATATGTCCCCACTGATTGGTAATTGGTTTCTTTTTACAGTGACCATCTGATATTCTGGTCTGACTGGGGCCATCACCCTCGCATTGAGCGAGCCAGCATGGATGGCAGTTTCCGCACTGTCATTGTCCAGGACAAGGTTTTATGGCCCAATGGCTTGACTATTGATTACCCCAACAGACTGCTCTACTTCTTGGATGCCTATCTGGATTACTTAGACTTTTGTGATTATGATGGACACCATCGGAGGCAGGTGATAGCCAGTGATTTGGTAAGTTGGTAGTGAGGAAAACTAAACTAAAATCACAGTGGCTTCCTGGAAAGCAATAGAGTAACAAAACTAAGAATTTCATTTTTGTGTCATGGACATTACATGGTCAATCCAGGAAATATCAACAGGAATAAGGGCCAATTCATCTTTTATCAGTAACATCACACACGTTTTTAAAATTCAGTTCATGTCAGATTATGTTATGTTCAGGAAGGATCAATTACTCGTGTGATTTAGTTGATCTATAGCTATTAATCTGTTGCTCCTGTGCCTTTTAATAAGTGTTAAACAAAAATTAACCATTATATTTACTGTCTCAGTTAAATGATAGCTTGTTATATGTTTTGTATTTCCATTCAGGAAATTCTGTTGAATTTATTTTCACAAGTTATGAGACTATACAGAAAATATGTACTTTACCAAAAGAACTGTTATTGATTTCTGTTTAAGATTGTCATTGTTCACAGTTCCATGACTTGAAGAGACCCTGGGGGGGCCTCCCCACCTTCAGGAAATATGCGTCTAAGCTCTATCAGATTTATGTGCATGTGTGAGTGGCAGAACCAGACTGGAAATAACACTGGATAAGGAATGTAGATAATGGGGTGGCCGCTAGAGCTTGGGAGTAAGGGCTCCAGATAAGTCACTTTACTTTCTGCACTCTGGTTTTGCTTTCGTTTGTAAAGAGGATGCCCAGTGTGATTATCACAGTAAAAATGAAGACTAAATGACACGTGTATGAAAGGATTTTGAGTGGTATAGTGGGAGGTAGGTCAGGCGGTATATTTTTTGTCTGTCTCTTGAACAGTGACTTCCCTATGTTTTTCTTAAATAATTAAATGCTAAAGGCAACCATCTCCTTGGGAATCCTGTTCTACTTTGTTCACCTTGGTTTTTATTTCTGGGCGAGATCTCATTGCTCTCTTCTGCTTCACAGATACTGCGGCATCCCTATGCCCTAACTCTCTTTGAAGATTCCGTGTACTGGACTGACCGCATTACTCAACAGGTTACTCAAGCCAACAAGTGGCATGGAGGGAACCAATCGGTCGTAATTTACAATGTCCACCAGCCCTTTGGGATTGTTGCGGTTCATCCTGCGAAACAGCCAAGTGGTAAATGAGATAAAATTGAGAGAGAGAGAGAGAGAGAGAGAGACAGAGAGACAGACAGACATCCTGCCTGGGAGTGGCTTGGAAAACACTTATTCTGGGAATGCAAAATACGTAATGTTGCAGACCCATTTTGTTTGGGCAATACATTTTCCTTTACTTACCACCCTGGGCCTAACATTTCCATTACTTTTATTTGTCATGGAAAATTCAAATCTTGTATGTAACAACAGTAGATCTAATGTGTCATTTTATTCAGCAATTGGCTGTTGCCTGTGTGACTGTTCTCTGAGTCTCAGTTTCCTTGGCTGACAAATATAGCATAGACCAGACAGCTAGTCCCTTAGATCCTTTTATCGCTACCACTTTGCGGTTTAAAGCAACTTATTTTTAGGACTGATTTATTGTGGCACCATTGCCCTGTAGGTGTCTTCTTGCAGCCATGTCAAATCATCCTTAAGTGCATGGTGTGGGTGGTTAGGTGATTTAAAAATTTGGCCTTGGTAGTGTTCTTTCTGGTGGGAGAAGGGAATACGTCCTCAATCTTCTCTCCGTATAACTCTACATGGTTTCTCATCACACTTGAGAATCTGGTCCCTGTTATCTACCTGGTCTCTTCTCCCACTCCCTCTTGCCACCTCGGACTTCATTTGGCCCCAGAAGCATACCAAACTACTTCCCACCTCTGTACTTGTGCACTAGCTCTTCTGTCTGCTTGGAACTTCTTTCCTCCAGATCTCGCATGAGTTGCTCCTTCATGTCACGTAGGAGTCTACCAAATACTCCTTGGTGGCCCTTGGCCACCATATCTAAAATAGCCTTCCCTTCTCACGATTATTTTGCTCTTTATTCTCACATTCTGAAATCACACAATTTATGAGTTTAGTTCTGTCTCCTTTTGTTAGAATATCTGCCCCGTGTTTATAGTATTCCCAGTGTTTGGAATGGTGTTTGGGACATAGTGATGGCTTACCATTTTTTTGAGTGACTGAATGAATTAATGAATCAAACAAGATATATGTAATAAGAACATGTAAGATCTAGAGAACATCCTGTGAGCTTGGGATGCACACAGGATCCTTTTGTCAAAGAGCAGAGACACACAAAGATGTCATTAATAAAAAATTAAAAAATTATTATCTAACCAAAATTTGGACAACAGTAGGTAAATGTCAAGGTCACATAAGGATCACATGCCTTGGTTTCATTTAATATAAAAAGATCTCTTTTATGTCAGGCAAGGAGACACATAATACTTAGCATCATATTTTTATACTAAGCCCTGGATTACTCAGTGGCTGTTTGTTCATAATCCAGTTATAGACTGGATTTATCTGTAACCTTGGGCAAGTCACTCCTTCCTCTTATGACTGTTATGAATTTTATATTGAAAACATGATGTTAGGGAAGGGTAAAACAGTTTCAGAAAAAGAACCAAACCAACAGAGGTAACTTTGTGTACTCCAAATACCTGGGGCCTCTGGGAGCACAGTAACAGCATGACTTTGTGCACGTCTAAAAATTTATTTAAATTGCGACATATTGACACATAATGCTGTATTAATTTTAGGTGTACAATATGATCTGGTATATGCATATATTGTGAAATGATCACTACAATGTTTAGTGAATATAACCACACATAGCTACAAATCTATGAGTTCTGTTTTTTTTTAGAATTCACATGTATTTGCCTTTCTCTGTCTGATTTATTTCATTTCCCATAATGCACCTCAACGTCCGTCCCTGTTGTTGCAAATGGTAGGATTTCCTTCTTCTTTTAATGGCCCGATAATATTCCAGTGTGTGTGCGTGTGTGTGTGTGTGTGTGTGTGTGTGTGTTTGTATATA
The DNA here is from genome assembly GCF_057876585.1 of Rhinolophus sinicus. Lineage (NCBI taxonomy): Eukaryota > Metazoa > Chordata > Mammalia > Chiroptera > Rhinolophidae > Rhinolophus > Rhinolophus sinicus. Next base: position 158,797,451 of record NC_142517.1, on the reverse strand, counting down.
TGTCACATTTTCTTTATCCATTCGTTCTGTGCACTTTCGTGTGTGTGTATGGTTTCCATTCAGCAACGTTTACTTCTTTCTTTTTATTGCAGGCATAAATTCATGTGCCTCTGCCCCCTGCAGCCATCTATGCCTGCTCTCCTCACAGAAACCACAGCTTTACTCCTGTGTTTGTGCTTCGGGATGGAGTCTCTCACATGATTCTGTGACCTGCTTGAGAGGTACCGTATGCCCCTAAAGTGTGTCCTGAAGGTGGAGCTTGCCAAAGTTTGTGCAAAGCAATGTAAACTCTAAACCACTTGCTGATGGAGTGTGTGCTGTGTACCCTTTGATTTGGCAGGTATCTGTGGAGTGTGTGCTATCTGGGGTGATATGATTGCACACCTCAGTTGTAATATAGTTTCTGTATATGGAGCTAATATTACGTGTGTATGTGATTCACCAATCTTTAATTTCATATTCTGTCTTACCTGGTTACAGTTAGACAAGCTATGATAGTGGAAAGTTCCAAATTCTGCATCTAAGAAGCAAAACTTCTCTACATTAGTGTGTGGCCTCATTTTTCAGGTTCCATATCTCATTTTTATCCTCAAAGCCAATAGTCAGTGATGAGTATTGTAGTCTAGGTCTTCTGACTCTAATTTCAATAACTTCACTATTCTTATCTGATACTTGAAGTTCTCTTTGTTGAAATATTTTAAGTGATTATTTGAGCAATTTAATCTTTATCTCATCCTAGATATTTTGCTGGGTTGATAGATGAGTATGTGAAGAAGGGTTATACTCAGTGCTTTAGGAAGTAAGGAAGGAAAAGATGCAATCAACCCACAAAAGAGATTTCTTCTGAAGTATGTACTTGATGTATAATAAACTCTTAAAAAAACATTTTGCCTTTGCTTATTAAAAATCTAATGAGTTATTCTAAGCTTAAGTTTCCTTCATTTCTCAGTGAAGGGGAGTGACTGTGTTTTGATACTCATAAAAATGGCTGTAGATAAGAAAATTAAATGTTTAATGATAAAAAATTCTTACATTAAGAAAAAATAGAATCCTGATCTACCAGGAAATTTAATTTTCAAATGGAAAATATATGCTGAATCCAGGAAATTTATGGTGTTTACAAATTATGCAGATGCAGGCTTAATCCAACAGCGTGTAATATTTTGCAATGATATGTCCATGATGAAAGATTTTAATTATTGGTGACACTTACAAAGGGATTGGCATTTGCCATTTTTCTTCAGAGATTTATTATGCATCTAATCCTTGTTGACATTGTTTAATTTAGTGTGTCCTCAGAGTCTTTCAGCAGAAGATTAAACTGGGCTATAGACATTTTGGATACAAAGCATTCTTTCACCACACAAAGATGGTTGAATTGTGCATTGGGGATTGGTGTCATCAATATTACTATCTGATGGTGATTGGTAAATATTAATTCTAAACAGTACCTTTTGTTTCACAAATAATTCCACTACTGGCTTTTCCATGGGCCGACTTAACTGAAATGGAACTTTCTGCTATTTTCCCACTGGTTTCTGAGTACAAGTTAGGTAACTGAGTGTCAATACATGTTGACTACAAAAAGGTCACACATATTTTTCAACAAGAAGCTTGGAAGTCTTGTTAACATTTATAGATGAAAACATTTGACTTAACGTACATGTTCAATAGCCTTTAAAATAGTGTTTACTAAGTGGAATGTCTTTGGAAATGCTTATATGATAAGGTTAAGTGAAAAAGCAGGTGCTGTCTAGGAACAGACACATAAAAACACGCATTAAAAAAGCCTGGAAGACTTAACCACACATGCCAAATAGTGGTTAAAGTTGGGTAGGGAATTTGGGGATGTTTCCTAGTTTTGTTATAGATATTTTAAAGTGAGAGCTTTCTTCGTATGAGATAGTTTTTCTGTTGAAAATATGTTCCCTATAATGCCAAAAACAAATAAACAAAACTCAAACCAATACATTTCCCTAGCACCTCCTAAAATAACTTCAAACCCAAAATAGTTTTCTGACTCAGTCTGAGGGACACGAGATAATTGCTTCAGTGATTATGTGCAAAAAAAGATGCAAACACTCCTTGCCCATATTCTAGGAAGGGTTGCAGTGCTGGTCAGTTTCTGCAAGGTTCTGAGTTAAGGGGGATCTAGATTTGGGAGTCATAAATCTCACCCTTTAATTACAACATAAATTTCCCATTCCTGACTGTCGTCTCTTTACTTCTCTGCTAACACTAATCTAAATGGAATCATGACATGAAACGTAAAAATGAAGAGATGCTCTTTCATTTGAAAAGACTGAGACATACTGACCTTGGAAAGCTTAAATATCACCTCCTCCTGAACTCTTTTCCATCTAACCCAGGGTTCTTCTGTGCCTACTCCTTCCTGGCTATTGACATTGGGGATCGTAAGGCCCATATACTTTGTCTTGACCTCTAGACTTGAAGTTCCTTGAGGGTAAAGCCTCCACATGATTCACTGATGTACATTATTGCCTGTGATACATAGTGGCGTTCAGTAAATGCTGAGTGAGTGACAGATCCTCCATTATCATTTTATTTCCCTGTTCATTCTGCAGTCCTGTGTTTTTCACCCATTTGCTCCTTTATACGTGTGCAGTGTCATAAAATCCCTCCTCCTTTTTTCTTTCCTACAGAGCACTTTTCATGCACCCTCCTATGCCACTGGTCTCAGTGGTCACTTCCTTTCTAGTGTATCTCTGACATCATCCACCTTGGATCTCACACTTTGCGCCAGTCCATTGCCCACAAATGTTTATTGGTGGTAAGCCCTCTCAGTACCCCAGCAGCAATCAGGTAAAGGCCCTGAGACACATCCCCAGGAAGGGGCAATGGCCCAAGGAGGAGTAGAGCTGGGGAGTGCTTGAGAGAAGAGTGCGTCAGAGGAATCAGGAAGGCCCATGTCTGATGAGAAATTCAAAGCTTTTTAGGTCTTAAAACAGTGTTTTGGTTGAGAATTGCTCCAGTTAATTACCCATTAAAAGGGCAGGATTAGATTTTGAGTAAGTCAAATTTAAATTTCGTCCTCTGTGAAATTGGGAAATATTTCTTGTTTTTACTGAACCAATAGCATTTATAACATATAATCAATAAATAAGTAAATATCATGTCAATATAATTTCAAGGTATATCTGAACTCATAGCTTTCATTTTTTGTTACTGCTATTAAGTCAAATGGATTGAGCGGTAATGGATATGCAGCAAGTAGCACCCAACTTGCACTTTTTTCAAATTAATGATTAAGAACATAGTTTTTGGAGTCCACGAGACCTAGTTGTGTGACTGGTTAAATTAGTAATTTCTTTGTGCCTCATTTGAAAGTTGTGTGTGGATGTATGGGGGTGGTAACTATCTAACAGATAGGGTTATGAGGCTTCCGGGAGATAAGTTAAGTGAAATAATATTTGCCTGGTACATACTGTGTGACATATATTCTCAGTAAATGGGGGTGATTATTATGGCTATTGCAGTTGTTTGGAAGAGGGGCAATGTGCAGTAGCCAAGAGAAGACGGACCTGTGATTTAATCCTTGTCGCATTGTTTCCTGTACAGGTCACATAGCCCCTGCGAGTCTCATCGGCCTCATTTAAAAACAACTTTGCAGGCTTGTTGTAAAAGACAAAAGGCTATATATTATAGAACTTTGTAAAGCAGAAAGCATTAGTAGCTGCAAAATTTACTTTAACTTTGTATTAGGTTAACAAATGCTGAGTTATTTCTCAGTAATAAATATACCAGGAATGAGGAAAAGCTAATGAGATGTGAAAATTAATGAAAAAAGTGTCAAAATAATCCCGCTGAAGATATAAAGCTTCCCAGATTATTAAAATAATAAAACATCATTTTTAGCCAATGAAAATTATGCAACGATTAATCATTTTACACTGTGTCTTAATATGCGACATAGCTTATTATGTGTCTCATTATGTGTCTTAACCCAAAATGCACATTCCAAAGTTTTCCTTTTCTCAGAGAGGAATTATAAAGTAAAACCCCACTTTTGAATTTTATTAATTTATATTCCTTTTTTTTGAAAATGGGACTACAGCTACAATAAAGATTATCTTTGAAAAAGGACCTTTTATTATCTATTAAGGAGGCTAAGTGAACTGATAGTTTGAATAACGTATTATGAGGCTGTTTAAGTTGCAATGTACAGATACTTTTGAAAACTTTAGAAGACACTATTTACATATTCACTTATGCATCCGTCCATTTATTTATTTACATGGTCATTCATTTAGTCAGCAGTTATTTATTAGGCAACTATGATATGCCAGGCTTTGGGACCATAGCAGTGAGTAAATTAGACATAGTCACTGTCTTTTGAGAGTTAGAATCTATTGTGGAAGACACTCATTAGTCAAACAATTGGTGGGATTATAAATTGGATTTATTTTGTAATTACAGTCTCTAATAAACACCAGGCAATGCTTTGCTGTTTTATATTCTGAACCTACTTAAAACTAATAAACTGCCATTCACCAAGAATTGTTTATATGTTTTCTCACTTTTTTTTTGTTGCAAAATTCAACTGTCCTTTCCCTAAGTTATTCAGTATTAGCGAGGTTTGTCTGTGGATAGAAATGGAAGAACTTCCTGAATGTGATCCTTAGTGAAGGTGGATGGTTTATCAGTGTAAGTTGGGAATTGATGAAGAGTAAGGTAAATACTGATCTGCCTTGGGAAAGCTCAGAAGCACTGTGTGTGGAGTTGGAGGTCTGGTGACCCAGTGACCCACTGAAATCCAATGGAAGGCCCTGGATTGCCTGATGGAATAGCTTCCATGCATTATATTTATTGCTGCAGTGCTGCAGTGGTATTTTATCCTGTAAGATGGTAACACTCTGGGCCTGCCCGGTGGCTCAGGCAGTTGGTGTTCGGTGCTCCTAACTCCGAAGGCTGCCGGTTCGATTCCCACATGGGCCAGTGGGCTCTCAACCACAAGGTTGCCAGGGTCGATTTCCCACAAGGGATGGTGGGCAGCACCCCCTGCAACTAATGATTGAACATGGCACCTTGAGCTGAGCTGCCACTGAGCTCCTGGATGGCTCAGTTGGTTGGAGCGTGGGCTCTCAAACAAGGTTGCTGGTTCGACTCCCGCAAGGGATGGTGGACTGCACCCCCTACAACTAATGATTGAACATGGCACCTTGAGCTGAGCTGCCACTGAGCTCCTGGATGGCTCAGTTGGTTGGAGCGTGGGCTCTCAAACAAGGTTGCTGGTTCGACTCCCGCAAGGGATGGTGGACTGCACCCCCTACAACTAGTAACGGCAACTGGACCTGGAGCTGACCTGTGTCCCCCACAACTAAGATTGAAAGGACAACAACTTGGAAAAAATCCTGGAAAAATATACACTGTTCCCCAATAAAGTCCTGTTCCCCTTCCCCAATAAAATCTTAAAAAAAAAATAAAAATGGTAACAATCCACTGTGTTCTATTACTCTAAATGTCTGAGAATAGTGGGATATAATGTTGACTGATTTTTTGCTATTTTTACAGATGATCAACCTTTCTTAATAACTGTAAGACGCAGTGTAATTTTTGGAATCTCCCTTAACCCTGAGGTGAAGAGCAACAATGCTATGGTTCCCATATCAGGGATACAGAATGGCTATGATGTTGAATTTGATGACTCAGAGGAATTCATCTATTGGGTTGAGAATCCAGTAAGTTTTGAATAACATTCCAAATATATAACTTGTTCTCAAAGAACCTGCACTGATGCCTTCTTATAAGCAAACTTTGGCTGGGTGGATAAAAGGAAAATGGTCCAGAAATAAGTTACTTTACCACTGAGTTTTTATTTTTTCCCTTTATTTATTTATTTTTTTTGACTCAGTGAGGAATGTAAATCGGAGGTTGGCCTCAAGAAAAGATTGGAAAACTCTTTAGCTTTAGAATAATAAACACATTGAATATATTGGGTATTCTTTACTCATTCAGCAAGTGTTTATTAAGTGCTTACTGTTTGCTCTGCACTGAACTAGCTGCTTTCAACTGCAGAATACATGCCTAGAAGCAGCAGCCACAAAGATTGTCCTTAAGGAGCTTTAAACTCGTAGAAGGTATTAGACTAACATAAAAATGATCATAACTCAAGACGAAAAGCAGTAGTTCCCTAAAGGAATTCCAGGAAAGCATTTGATGTAGCTGCTAGGGCCTTCATTTAGAATCTTTGCCTCCAGGATAAAAAGAACATTTTTCCAATTCCTTTCCCATTCCCTTGGGCCCCTTCCTCAGCCTTTAGGAATGAAACCTGTGAGGATGGGGAAGGAGCAAAGAGAATACAAATGAAGAAGAAAGGAAAGATCTTTGTGTTTGATACTTGTCACCACTATGCAGAATATACTCCTGGCCTGATTCGCACTTGTGACTTGGGTTATTTTTATGACTCTGGCCTGTGGTAGCTAAGAAATAACGCTCTGTAGCCAATAACAGAGATAGTCTGAATGGTAAGCCTTGTGTATCCTGTGACACACTTAAAACTCAGTGTTTTCAGTGTTGCTGGCATTAGCATTATACACAATGAGGCCACCCAATGGTGCTGAACCCGTGCCTTTTCTCCAAATCTGAGGAGTGTTAAAGAAACTCCTCGGTAGCTGGCACTGGCCACTGTGAAGAAAGTGTTTCCACGTAGAAGCAGTGGACTTGAGACAGCTCTCTTCTTGTCCTTATTTTCAGGGTGAAATTCACAGAGTGAAGACCGATGGCACCAACAGGACAGTGTTTGTTCCTCTGTCTAGTTTGGGCTCTTCCATGAGCCTGGCCTTAGACTGGATATCAAGAAACCTCTATTACACCAATCCTGGAACTCAGTCAATTGAGGTAATGATTCCATAATACTACTTACACAAGCACTGTTTTCTGAGTCATGTAAAATCTATTATCGGGAAATGCTGTCATGGATTTTTAAATTATTTTTAAGCAGAAGCAAAAGCAAAGAGAGTATTAGCTATCAAAGTCTCTGATGGTAAGGAGGAAAGCCAACTTAAAAATAAATTATTGGAATCTTTACCACTCTATTTTGTCTCCTCCCAAACATCAGTACTAACTTGTTCTTATAAAAGGATTTTAGATAATTTATAAAAATATATAAAAAGGTAAAAAATTACATAAGGAATTCAGCATAAAGGGAAGATTATAGTAGGCAGGGAATTTTCACTCTCTTTCCTCATCAAATCTTCAATGCTATTTCAGTTCCACACGAAATTTATAAGTTACCTCTGTTCTAAGATGGAAATCTTTCTATGGCTCCAATACAGTTTTTCTAACAGTGAAATAGAAAGTAGAAACTTGATTCTAATTCCTTTGATACTCTCCTCTTTGCGATAACTGTTCTTTTTTACTCCAATTCCCAGAAGAAATTCTAGATGGGGTGCAGGTATGAAACCATATGAAGTAAATCAGAAGTAACTTGACTAGTGTTGGTTTTCTCCATTCTGGGACAAGGTTAAAACATGTAAGGGATTATTAATTCATAATAATTTTGACAGTGAAACGTCCTAAAGCAAAGTGAGGGTCTTGGAGAGGGACCATTAGCAGTGCCGTGGAGAGTGACAATCCACCATTCTGGGTTACGCCCCAGCTACAACGTCAGTTGCTGTTTAGGGCATTCAGAAAGAGAGATACTGAAGATGAGGAGGGCACATAGCAGCCAAGTGGCTAATTTAGAGCAGATTTGCGAAGAGCAGCTCACGTCAGACAGTGCTTTACCATTTTACAAAGGTCTTCCGTAAACATCATCTCATTTAATCTTCAGAGTATTCCCGAGGGCAGGCAAGTGTAGCAATCATTCACAATGAGAGGAGCATTTGTGATATGCACGAATGATAACCCCCAGAATATAGAAAGCTCGGTAGAATCAACTCCTTTAACAGGGAAACTTGGAGGCTCATCTGGTTCAAGCCATTTGTTTTTTAGTAAAGAACCGGAAGCCCACAGAAGTTAAGAATTTGGCTTCAACATTCAGCGTCATCGCCTGATTCCCTGGCAATGTTGTAACTTTGCCTTGTTATAAACCACAACTCTAGCAATCCAGCCTGGTGTAACCCCTTCAGACAGTGACGGAAGGTATTTTTCATAATCTCAACTAAAATATCTTGTCCCATCAAAATGTAGGCAAAATTTATAGCCTAAGACCCTTAATACCGAACTCATATCTCTCCAGACTCCACTCAGTACAGAGCTGCCTTAATTCCAAATGACAATTAATATGCTTCTATTCTATCTCTTGATCTCTTGCTTTGTAAATGGAGGTCTTCCCTTTTAGACTGATAGTTTTCCCAAAACAGGGAACATGTCTCATGCATTAGTATTCAGTAGACTGGAAAGGTGCCAGTTGAAAAGTAACTGAGCACGTGTGTGTGTGCATGTGCGTGTCCATGTCTATGTATCCTTATAAGCCTGAAGTTCGTGATTGTGCCCCAGTGCAGTGAGGTATGGGGGAAAGGTAATTTGCTTTTGGAGTCCAAAGGCCTGGCGTTGAGTCTAGCTTTCTGGCTCTTTTATTCATTGATTCAACAAACACTAGTAAATGCTTTCTATGGACCAGTCTCATGGTTAATCCTGGACATTCCAAGATGAATAAAACTTTTTTTTCCTGATTTTTAAGTAGCTCACACATCTGAGAACTAGACACATAAATACCTTTGCTGCAGTGGGATAAGTGTCGTAGAAGCAGTGAATATAAAGTGCTGTGTGGTTGGGGGCAGAGGTAAAAGTGTGGGAGAGAGAATGGCAGCCTTTTTATAAGTGGTTATTTGTCAGCTCAGTCTTGAAAGATGACCAATATTTATTTCTGCCAAATGAAGAAGTAGGGAGAAGGCAGTCAAGGCAGAGAAAAATACTTTATTGAAAACCTTGGGATACGAAGATGTATTTTGTGACTGGGAACACTACCGTGTTTCCTCTACTCATCGGCTGTTTGACCTTGGAAAAATTACTAAACTTCTCTGAGCCGCTCTTTTCTTATTGGTAAAATGGGGTTAATTGTTCAATAAGTGAAAGTACTTCATGATACTCAGTCCCTGTTTCCCTCAAATCACCAATATATTTAGAATATCTATAAAGAACCTATGAGAATAATGATCCAAAGATAAATTGCTATTTTAGTGCTTTTATTGGTTTTCCCCTTTGGTTCTATCAATTGTGACTCTTCCAGGAGAATGTTAGATTGCTTACGAAAACAAGAATAGTGTTCACTTACTGTTTACCTGTACAAAATCTTTTCCAGCATAAGAGTAATTCATATTTAATTCCAACTTGAAAATAAAAGAGAAACATTTAAGAAATAGTTTTCCACTAGGGGTAGCTGTGTGCCCATTCACTAAAAGCCATTTTGTAACTAAAAAGTGAAGCCTACAGAATGGGTGTGTGAGAGAGAGCTTGAAGTATTCCAAAAAACAAGGAAGGAACTTTCCTTTGAACTAAAGAGACCCTTAGGCCTAGGAAAAGCAGAGAAATGGTAGCAGAAAGAGGCAAACAGAAAAGAGAAAAATCATGTTAGTCCAAGTAGGAAGAAAGAAAGATAGCAGACAGGAGAGAGAGGTTTAGAGAGAAGATTGAGGGAGAAGAAGGGTGTGTGTGTATGTGTGTGTGTGTGTGTGTGTGTGTGTGTGTGTGTGTGTGAGCGCGTGCGCGCACAGAGAGAGAGAGACAGAGACAGAGAGACAGAGACAGAGAGACAGAGAGGGGCAGAGAGAGAAACAAACAGATACACAAGTAACTATTTGCATTGAAAAACAATTTTATAGAAAAACCTTCATGCAAATCAACAAGCATTTTCTAATTTCTTACTAGTTGTTTCTCCTCTCAGACCGTCTCAGGTGCATATTAAAACAGCCTTGTTCCTATAAGAGACTGCCTCTAGTCCAGTAATCCACATCTTTCTGTGATGCGTCAGGGTTCTGCTAACATTGTGATTATAACAATAATAGCAATAATAATTCAAAATAGATAACATTGGGAACGTTAATAAACCTTTCAGGCTTCTTTTTCATCATCTGTTAGATGGGCATAATAGAATTATGGGCATAATATAATTCTGTGGTATTTATCTCGCAGAATTATTGTAAAGATTGAATTAAATAATGCTTAGTAGAATTCCTGGGCACATCAGTTATTGTACACATACTAAGTGCTCAATAAATGGACAAATAAAAAATTAGGAAACATTTATTAAAGTTTTGCTAGGTTCTGTGTTGAGTGCTTTACATGAGAAATGGTAATCCTGTGAGCTCTAAACAGAAGGTGCCATTATCATCCACATTGTAATGATAAAGAAACTATGTTCAGAGAGGTGATATTACTTGTTTCAGTCAGATGTGGCTGGGCGGGGATTTGAACTCTTGGATTTTAAGTCAGGCTGTTAACTTGGAACAGAATTCACTTGAACTCTGAGTAAATTCACACTGTTTGATCAACTATGTTGTAGTGATGGGCCATGGGGTGCTATGGCCCAGGCACTGGGGTGCAGGAGAGCTGTGGGGTTCCCATTTGACTTCCAGAGTCTTATCTTTTTCTGATGGCACTTTTGTAGTTTCTCTCCAGCAGTGATTTTTCTATGTCCGCCCATTTGAATCTTTTATTTCATACCCTTTTCCTCTTCTGAAATTTTAGGTGAATTAAAACTAGGAATTTGAGAGGTGATTTTGCTTTTCTTACTTTCATTTTCTATTGAGCTGATTTCCTCATAGCCCTGAAATGCAATTAAGAATTATATCTAAACCTCACCAAACCCTCCCATTCATCTCTAATCATGCTTTGGAATTTGTTGTACGTGTTAAGTTCTCCTTCATCTCAGTTTTCTTTGTTTTCCTCTTATGAAACTGAGTTCTAATAAGTGATTTTATGTCTCAGGTTTTGACACTCCGGGGAGATGTCAGATATGGAAAAACACTTATTACCAATGATGGAACAGCTCTTGGAGTTGGTTTTCCGGTTGGCATCACTATCGATCCTGCTAATGGGTGAGTGTTCCAAGATGGCTCACACCTGTACAGCACTGTGTTCGGAAGTGTTATGGTCTGATTAAATGGAAGATTTCAAACTTAGGACATTTTCCGATTTCATATGCCGACATTTGAAAAATATAGATCGGTGAGGAAAAGAAATAGCTCTGTGTTATATTTAATATGAAAGATATGTGTTTTTTTCTGTGTTCTTAAAATTAATGACATTAGATTGAAAATTAATTCCAAACAAGCAAGAATTTCAGGAACAGTAAAGTAGAATTATACGAATGAAGTATACATTCTGACTTTGAGTGTATGTGGAAAGCTTTAAGAGGGTTGATAACATTTGAAATAGATCTTGTAAGAGGAGAAGGCTTCCAGTAGATGGAGACTGTCTTGCCCTGGGTAGTTGTACTCGAAGCCAAGTGAGTGCTGAAGGTGTAGAAACATTGTGGTATTTAGCATGATTGTGTAGAGGGCTGGAACCAGAGGCGTAGGGTAGGATGCAGTTGACCAGATGGGAAATACAGTAGCTAAAGATATTTGGGGACAAATCATGGAGAGACTTTAATGTCATGCTGGGGAGGTGGATTTTAGTTTTTCTGAGAAATTAGGAGCCACCAGGGAACTTGGAGGAAGGGAATGATAGAACTAAATTTGTGTTTCAGAAAGATTGCTTAGGATTGGAGTTGAAGAGGCCAGGGGCAGGGAGAACAGTTAGGACAAAGTGGAATTAGTGGACAGAGGTTAGAGTCCTCTGGTTTGTTTGATCAGTTATTCAATTTGTTGCTCTACGATACTGAATTATAAACCAGAATAATAAATTATAAAATATGAGCATTGATTTTTTTTTTTTTTTTTTTTTTTTTTTAAAGAACTATCTATGACATTCCAAATGGATTTTGACCTTTTGTTTGAAAGTGAGCAGATTCTTAGTCTTGGAAGGGAGCTGAAGAACTAATTTGTATTAGCTCCCTACTTCAAATAAAGGTGATGTGTGAATCACACTCGTTCTTAAAGGGTACTAAAAGCAAAAATTCTGTTCCATGATTGCTTGATTGTCCTGGTTTTCAGTTATCCTTTCCAGAAGAAGGACTATCTTAGATTTAAAGTCCCACTTTTGAGACTCAAGCTCATTCATTATTCATTTTTCATTCATCAGACACTTCTTTATTGTACTCCTGTCATTGGCTGGTCTATTAATTTGGATCAGTTAACTATTGCAATAAATTCCAAAATGTATGATGGCTTAAAGGAAGTTTATTTGTCTTTCATTTGGGCAGAGGGTGTGAGGAAGTTTTACTCTACACAGTCATTCAGGAACCCAGGCTCAGGCTGATGGCATCTTTAGTAGGAGACTTTCAGGGTCACCCTGGGTGTTGATATCTTTAGGCTGTAAAGGAAAGAACATTCAGGAATGTGCTGGGTAGTTTTTATGGACCAGGCCTACAAGTAGTGCATACCCCCTCCGCTGACATTCCTTCAGCGAGAATTCAATCACATGGTCACAACTAACTGCAAAGAAGGCAGAACATGTAGTCCAGCTTTTTACTAAGAAAGAAGAGGGAGACATTGATTTTGGCCAGCGAAAGCAATCTCTGCCAAGGTCGGGGGTATATGGGCTAGATACAAAGATTATAAGACATAACCTGTAACTTTGGTACCTCAATAATTTGTAATTTAGTAAGGAGGATAAAGCCTATGCATAGACACCAATTAACCAGGTCTATAGATGATTAAGCGCCATAAGAGAGGCTAAAAAAATTGGTTTGAGAGTTCTGCAGAGAGACGTTTTCAGGTTGATGGAGGTGATGCCATTTAGACTGGATCTTAAAAGACACCTAGAATTTCACTAGGCAGAGCTAGCTTTGAAGATACCTCCCATTCTATGAGGGAAGGAAGTCAAGAACAGTGACAGAAGAGTGAGGACATGTTCAGGTAACTAAGAGCAACAAGTTTGATTAGGAGGCAAAGAGGAGCTTAGAATTTTGTTCGAGGAAGTGGGAAGGGAAACGGGACAGAGACTCATGGATGTGATGTCTTGTATATTCAGTAAAAGAAACTCTTGAGAAAGTTATGGTTAATGTTGTTGAATCAATTGCTGCAAAAAGTACTTCTGTGGATGATCACTAATAAAGGGCTGAGGCAATTATAGAATTGCTGGTGACATTTGAGACAAGATATTCATTAGAGATACAAAAGAGTTAAAGAGTGAAAGGAAGGTGAGGAAGTGTGACTATTTTTAGGAGTTTGGTACTGAAAAATTAGAAAAAGGTAAAATGTAGCAGAAAAAGTTTTTTTTAGAATAGGGAAACCTGAGCATATTTTTAAAAGCAGATGAAAGATCAATGATGGAGAAATAATTAACTGAGAGTGAAAATCATGGGCCAGGGATTAGAAATTTATGAAAAATAGGAACGATCTTGAAAGAACTTATATGAAGAACATGATATGAAGTCAGCTAAGGGTGAACATTCTCAGCTAGGGTTGGGTAGCTTAAATTTTTAATGAACTCCGAATTCACAAGAGTTTGGTGACTTTGTCCAGCATAGTTTGGTAGCCTAGAATGGGAGAGGAAAAAGACAATAATGGCAAGAATGCAGGGTTAGCAATTAGAAAAATAGGCACAATGAGAGATAAAGAGAATAAATGAGAATGTTGTTAAAATTGTTACACATGAGGTCTAGGCATGGAAGGACTGGAGGTTTGGGAGCTCAGGCAAGTTTTAAGGGCAAAGAAGATTCAACAGGAGAAATAAAATAGAAGCAGGGAAAAGATGGGAGAGTTTGGTCAAAGAGAATTTCAAAGTTTGAGAACTTAAGAGGGAGAGAAGTATAGAGAGGAAGATGAGGTTCGTGGGATGGGTATATTGGATTGGTGGTGGAAGAGGTATGCAAATAAAGATGAATGGAATTAAGGAGTTTGAGGACTTGTGAGAAAAGGGTATGAAAGGATTGTCTGTTGGCTATAACAGGAGAAGAGATAGAAAGGAGTTGAAAATTGGATTCAAGTCTAGAAGTTATGTCCTCAGTGGAAATAGAAAGAACCCTTCATATATTTTGATGACCTTTCATATATCACAGGTTTGGTAATTCTGTATGGCGATTAGGGTTCAAGTAAGCAAATTGAGTCTAGTTAATTCATTGATCTCACTGTGAAATGGAAAGGTAAGAAAAAGTTCACATACTTCCTGATATTAGCATGCTAATGGGATTGCACTCAGAAAAATATTACTCTTACTTTCTCCTATTTTTTGTGTTAAACGTCAAACTTTTTATTTTTCATCACTGAAATCATATTAGATAAGAAAGTAGCGGGTCTCGTGGTAGATGATGATTTGGAGAATTAAGTACAAAGCCTGAGAAGTGAGCAGGGAGATACCTGACAACATTTACATTAGCTTTGCCCTTCCCAGGGTACTGGGCAATACGTGAGTCTTTGAAAGGAATTGACTACTGATGTAGGCTTCTTCTCAGTCATAAGCTTTCCATCTGCCTGACCAACCTAAAGGGTCACCCACCAATGGAAGATGCTAACCTCCTAGTTATATACCATTTAAAATGGCGTCTCCCCCAATAATAACTAGGAAGTGTACAGACATGATAGAACACTGGTTACGCGCTCCTCCACATTGTATATAACAACATATTGATGTGTCAGACATTGTCCATTGAATTGTACGCATCTTGAGGACAAAGAAACCCACATCTTTTCATTTAAATATTTGAATTAGAAACGCCATTCACTCTAATCCGCCTTCTGTCTCATTAAATGTTGGTGTTTTTCATGGCTGTAGGAAACTGTACTGGTCAGACCAAGGAACTGACAGTGGGGTTCCTGCCAAGATTGCAAGTGCTAACATGGATGGCACATCTCCAAAGACTCTCTTCACTGGGAACCTTGAACACCTAGAGTTTCTCACCCTTGATATGGAGGAGCAGAAACTCTACTGGGCGGTCACCAGCAGGGGCGTGGTATGAGCACCCTTTTTGTCTGTTGGTCGTCATTGCTGAGCTTGCGTAGCTGACGCTGATTGTTCTGTGTTGTCTGGCAGTGGGTCTTGAACAATCTCACGTGGCAACTTGTACCAGTGTTTTATTGCCTTTTCTCCCAATAACTTCTTTCCCTTGAGCAAATCTTGCTCTAGTTGAAGTCCAATTTTTTATAGTATGTGCATAGTTTCTTATAGAATAATGTTTACATTTCTAGATAAAATAATTCAATTTCTTCTTCCTTATTTGTCCATGAAGAGCCATTTCTTTCATGTGCTAGTGACTTCAGTGCTTTTCTTTGAAAGTTCTCCAGGCTCTCCAGTTGTAGAGACTAAGAAAAAAAATATATATATATAGCAAATTTCTACCCTCAACCTCCCCTCCTAGCTACATATTATTTTATAATATCATAACATGGTTGAACATATGTGAAAACAACCTTTACTGGTAATTTTAAACTTTAAGGTTGAGTTTATTATATTCTGCAATAAGAAGCAGAAACTATATAATTTCATTCACTCAAAGAAATAATATTTGATTTTCACTGCTATGCTTAAGCAGCTGAGCTGGGACTAGGCACAAAGATGGTAGTCAATAATTACTGATCAATTAAAATATTGCCTTGGATATGGAATTGAATGTGTGCTAGTCTCTTCCTTGCTTTTTAAATGGCAGTAATTTGAGATCTGTCTTTGACATTGGTGCTGTCCATAATATTGTGCAGTACATTTGGTTTTCAGTTCATTGACTAATCTTACTTCTAAAATGTACTTGAAAAAAAATAAATAAATTGTACTTGTAATGGTGATAAACTTTGGGAATTAAAAACAAGTAGTGATGTATGTGAAAGTACTTTACAGACTTTGATACATGTGTGCAATAATGAAGAAGCTCTTGTCACGTGGTATGATTTCTGTATACAACTTAGCATGACCTACACAGTACTTACCACCTCCCTCCCTTCCTATTTCTGTTTCTGATCTGCTCTCCTGAATCTGTGAGCTTGTTAATGGTGTGAGTCTCCAACCTTTCTCCGAGACTAGAATCCTCATATTTTTTCTTCATTTTAGTAACCATGTCCTTATTTAATCATTACAAAATCTGGTAATTTGTCCTTTGCCTCTTTCCTCAGGTCCAACCCTTTTTGTGCCACCTCCACCATTCTGAGCCATTCCTCTCTAGCCTTGACTAGACCATGGCCCTCATTATTGGACCTGCTTTCATGATGGAGGCATGTTGTCTTCATCAAACCACAGCAAATAGGTTAGATTACTGCTCAGCCTAGAACCCCGGCCTAGAGGAGTAGCTCCAAATATTTCAGTCATGCTTGGTCAGCTGATCGGGTCCAGATTACTCCCTCAGCAACTCCCCTACAAGCTTATATCCTCCGTGCTCTAGCCTTCTGGAACTTCCGTCACTTTCCCGGGCACAACCTGCTCTTGTAATTGCTGGGCTCCCTTGTCCAGTGAGGAAGTACGTGAGACCTTGTTTGCCTCTCTTGCCAGTGCTCAGCTCACATCCTGGCACAGAGGAGGTACTTAGACATGTTTTCGGAATGAAATCAAACGAGCTATGTCTATAATTTGTTTTTCTTCTAGAAGCAGACAATTTGTCATTTTCCATTGGGACGTCTATTCTTGTGTGTTCTTTTCCAGTTTACCAAATCATTTTGACTAAGGCTTGTTACCTGTTCTGCTATAACAGCATTACTCTTTGCCCCATCCAGTCTTGCTGTCTTCTGTGATTGTGTGGAGCACGTTTCCTATCCCCGTTGCAGAAATTGTTGGTGGAGATGTTAAATGCGGGGTCAGTCAACTGTGTAATAGCCCACAGTTAGACATTAAATGCGTGTCCTTGACTAGAATATCACATGCAGGCCCGTTTTCTTCACCATGTGATCTGAGAAAAGTTGACTGACTTACTCGACTCCAGCTTCATTATCCGTGAAATGGGCACAATGACATTTGCCTGACCTACTGCTCTGTGCAGTTGTGACTATCAAATCAGAAAATAGATATGAAAAATGTCTGTAAAGGACAGAGTGCTGTATAAATTTGAGGTATTATTAAGAGAATATTAGTTTTAAATGTGTGTCTCATTTCACCAGGAATCAGTCTATAATGAAAACTCTGATCTTTTAGATTGAAAGAGGAAACGTGGATGGTACAGAGCGAATGGTCCTGGTAAACCAGCTTTCCCATCCTTGGGGAATTGCTGTTTATGGGCCTTTCCTTTATTATACTGATGAACATTATGAGGTCATTGAAAGAGTTGACAAGGCCACTGGGTCCAACAAAGTGGTCTTTCGAGATAATACTCCAGATCTGAGGGGCCTTCGAGTTTATCACAGACACAGTAAGTATTTGTTACTGAAACATATATATTCATGGATGAACAATATATTTACATATATACACTTATATAAACACATGCCCATACACAGACCCATGTACATACACATGCATGCAAATGGCTATTACCCAAAATATTTAAAAAATGATAATGTCTTAAATGTCTTAAGCATGGCTAAGTGTCAAAGACCAATTTGGCATCTGAAAGGCCAGATTGATTTCAGTGTAAGTTTATTTCCATTCTTTCCCCATCACTTTAAACTCCTTGTTTTGCTTTTGCTTCATAGCACTCGCTGACATATTATCCTATCTGTTTATTTCCTGTGTTTCGTGTTAGAATGTGACCTCCATAAGGGCAGTCATTTTATCTGTCTTGTTTCTTGCTCTCTACCCAGTGACTAGAATAGTTCTGGCACATTGAAGTGCTCAGTAAATATTAATTGAATTACTGCTGGGAAAGTGTTAACCAGATAGAATTTTTAATCTTAAAAGGAATACTCTTAGATGTTGCCTGTGTCAACATATTTTTTCCGAAATAATCTAACTTTTGATTTGACCCTTTAAATTAACATTATCACCTACAGATTATTTTTTATTATTTATTTTACTCTCTGACCAAAGATTATCAGTTTGTTAGCTGTCCTGTAACTAGTTTGCCACTTGGTGTTTATATTTATTGCATGTGGAAAAAAACCCTTTAAATACTCTTATTAATATACTTTATAAAAACTGCACATCACACTGTTGATCATATAATTAAACTGATATAATTTTAAATGCCAGCACTTAGGCCAAGAGTGGGAAAAAATTAGAATTTGTATACTGGCTGCCTTAATTCTTACAAGATTTGTGGAAGAAATACAATTGATGCTCCATTCTCTCACTATTATATAATAGGTGTGGTCCTGCTTTCATACCTTTAGGTGTTAGTTGCATAAATTCTAGTTTCTCTAATATTGTTTTGAGTTTGTTAACTCAGATATCATATTTTCTTATTTATTTTTATAGTGCATTATTTGGTGCTTTAATTTTAAATGTTTGAGATGGAGAGGCAAGTATGGAGGCTCAAAACTTATAAACTGATTTTGATTTCATTTAGATTCTGCCCAATCCTCAAATGGCTGTAGCAACAATGTGAATGGCTGTCAGCAGATCTGCCTGCCCGTACCAGGAGGACGGTTCTCATGCGCCTGTGCCACTGGATTTAAACTCAATCCTGATAATCAGACCTGCTCTCCATACAGTTCTTTCATTGTTGTTTCGATGCTGTCTGCAATCAGAGGCTTTAGCTTGGACTTGTCAGATCATTCAGAAGCCATGGTGCCAGTGGCAGGCCAAGGTATGCCAACTCCAATATAAGTCAGATTTGACTCCATCTGGTGCCACATGGAAATCCTTGGTGCCATAAATCATGTCTCTATGTTTAGATTCAGCACGTAATGAAGCTTGTCTTTCCCATTCAACTGTCTCAGCCTCGCGTGGTTCTCAAATTAGAGGGTGCAGCAGAATTGGAAGGCTTGTTGAAACCAGATCTGAGCCCCATCCCCAGGATTTCTGAGTTAATAGTCTGGGGTAGGGCTAGAGAATCTTCATTCCTTACAAGTTCCCAGGGCATGCTGACGTTGCCGGTTCCTGGACCACCCTGAGAATGACAGGCCTAGAGCAACACACAATGTAGCAGGAGATCACGAGAAGTATTACGGAGTTGGTGCTCAGAAGAACTGTACCCTGTTTCTGACTATTAATTAATGGAGGTTTAGGGTACAAGTATACTACTATTTAGAATAGTAATGAAATAGTCCCCAGTCTGATTTATCAATATATATTTGATGAGTTGAGTATTAGTCTTCTTAATAATTAATATTTTTGCAGCGCTTTTGGCTTGCGTACCATGAACATAGAAAAGGATCACTCGCTTCCTAGATGAGCCAAGAGGTTTCTAGGTGTGTGTTACCACAAGAGGAGCTAAGTGTTTAGTAGCATCATAAGCAGTATGTCACAGGCTAATGAAGAAAGGGAAGAAGAAAGGATGAAGGGAATGAAGGGGTGAGAGAAATGGTCAGAAAAGACAGAAAACCTATGGTGAAAGCTGTCAGTGTTCTGGCACTGCACATGCTCCTGCTGGATTCACATGTACTCATGGCTCATCTTTGTTTTCCCGTATCTAAAAAGTTATGCATCTGAGTTAACATCTTGTAAAGATATTATAAAGTCAATCATTTTTTTCTCCCAACTTTTCAGTTTGAAAAAATTTAAATGCAGAAAAGTTGAAAGGTACAGTTAACATCCTTAAACTCTTACCTACCATGTTTCCCCGAAAATAAGATCTAGCGGGACTGTCAGCTCTACTGCATCTTCTAGAGCAAAAATTAATGTAAGACCCTGTATTATATTTTATCATATTGTATTATAAATTATATTATAATAGACCCGGTCTTATATTATAGTAAAATAAGACCGGGTCTTGTATTAATTTTTGCTCCAAAAGACGCATTAGATCTGATTGTCCGGCTAGATCTTATTTTCGGGGAAACACGGTAGATTCAACAGTTGTTAACATTTCACCACATTTGAGCTCTCAATTTCTGTGTGGTTGTATGTGGGTGTGTATGCATGTGTATATATACATTTTAATGAACTTTTTGAAAATAAATCACAGATACCATGGTACTTCACCCCTACATACTTTAGCATGTAGCTCCTAAGGACATTATCATCTAATATTCATATTTATATTTCTCCAGTTGGCCTCAGAATATTATTATAGCTGTTGTTTTGTTCCAGCCAAGATCTAATCAAGATTCATACCTGCCCATACCATTGTATTTGGAATGTCTCCTGGTGTCATTTAAACTTTTTTTCAATTTACAGCTTGTACTTCCCATGAAATGAAAATTAAGTCTAATGGTTTGATTAAATTGGGGTTGAACACCAATTTTGCAAGAATACTTCATAGGTGATGCTGTGTACTTGACACAGAATCTTATTAAGAACATAATGTCACTTGTCCTTCTCTTTGTGATACTTAAACTTGATCAGTTGGTTAAGGTGGTCACCATGAAATCCCAGCCTTTTAACTGTATACGCGTCTTTTTCCCTTTGTAACTGGTGTGAAATCTTTGGGGTCATACTTTGGCACCCAATGAATACCTTGTTCTCCAAGTGCCTTTTACCCATTGGTTTTAGCAGCTATTGATGATTCTTATTTGAAACGATTAATTAGGATTGCAAAATGGTAATTTTTTTATTCTATCATTTCTTCTACATTTATTAGGTAATATTCTTCTAGGAAAGCTGTCCTTTTTACCCGGTTAATCTTTAAAAAATATTTATTATCACTATGAACTCCAGATTTTTCTTTTTTAACTCAATGTGTTATCAATCATTTAACATATTTACTCTTCTGATGCTCCAGTCGGTCCATTTTGACTAGGGGGATCCTCAAAGTGGCTGTGTTCTTTTGACATGATCTCATTCATGTTGAGTGCTTCCTTGCTTCCTGGTACCATGAGATGTTCCAGGCTCACCTCGTACTTCCCTACATCAAGCTGTCATCATCCATTTCTCCCAGGAGCCAGTGCTCCTTACTGTGGGAAATGTGAGAAACCAAGATCTGGGTGGTAGGTGTGCTTGTTTCGCCTGGGAAACAAACAGTTCTATTTTGTAACGGGGCATAGTCAGAGCAGACAGTTGGGAATGAGGGTTTGAGAGGAAGGGTAGGCATTGAAAAGTTCTAGTTCCAGCAAGAGCCTTGTTTCATGATCTTTTTTAAACGTTCCAGGACGAAATGCACTGCATGTGGACGTGGATATAGCTTCCGGCTTTATTTATTGGTGTGATTTTAGCATCTCTGAGAAATCGTATAATGCAATCCGTAGAGTCAAACCAGATGGATCTGGTTTTACAAACATCATTACCCAAGGAATAGGAGAAAATGGAGTGCGGGGTATTGCAGTGGATTGGGTAGCAGGTAGGTAAGCTGTACAGTGATTTCATTGAAAGGTCTTTTGTGTTTGTATTTCTATCATCTTATTTTGTGCCAGAAAGTTTAGTCTAACATTATATATGCATCAGATCTGTTTCTCTGATAATAAAATATAATGTAAACCATGAAATGGAAATCATTTATTTTAAAGCTGAGCAGTTTTAGTTGCCAAATTCTTAATTGCTTCCTCTTGTTAATGTATAAAATTTCTTTTGATCATTAGGCACTAAATTGTAGTTCTGTTGAAATGCTGGGCCCAATATTACATTAACTTAGTTGTATTGATTCATGTACTTAATTTTGAATTACCATTCGTTTTTAATGCTACACTGAGAAACAAATGTATTAAATGTATTATAATTTTTAGAATATAACACCATTCTATAAAAATAGGTATCATTGAGTGTTAATCAATCTTGGTAAGTAGACATCACATAGAAATTCTAAAATGTATTATAAAAGTCTAGGTACTATAATAGAGTTTATTGCAAATAGTGAATATGGTAATATGGTCAAATAAGGCTTTAATTGGGTTCCTAAATCCCATTCCTGATTACAGATTTACTATGTTATTTCTGAGCGTGAGTGGTCTGTGGCTTATGGGCTAAATGCAGCACACTTGCCTATTGTAAATTAAGCTTTACTGGAACACAACTATGTCCATTTGTTTGTGTATCATCTTTGGCTGCTTTCATGCTACAATGGCAGAGTTGAGTACTTGCAAAAGAAATCATATGGTCTGAAAAGCCTAAAATGTTTATGATCTGGCCCTTTATAGAAGAAGTCTGCCAGCCCTGGATTAAAGTGTTGGAGTATACATATAGTGCAATTAGAGATAGGTAATGAAAAGAGTATATCAGTAATACTACATATTGGCCTGATTACTCTAGAGCCATTTTGAGTCAGATATAGAACAAAGTAGATGTGCCTTGGTAGATAATTTAATGACAGACTTTCAACTACATGGAATCAATTTGGGATCACTCTCTACTCATTATACTGTCTTCACACCATGGTCTTTTTGTTCTAGCATCTTCACTGTTCTGTAATACTCAAAGGCAAATGCACTTTTGTTTTGGTGGCTTTAGAAGGTACATGTGATGAGAACACCTATACTACCATGTTTCCCCTGAAATAAGACCTAGCCGGATCATTAGCTCTAATGCATCTTCTGGAGCAAAAATTAATGTAAGACCCGGTCTTATTTTAATATAATATAAAACCAGGTCTATAATATAATATAATAAATATAATATAATACCTGGTCTAATATAATATAATATAATATAATATAATATAATATAATATAATATAATATAATATAATACAATATAATATAATATAATACAATACCAGGTCTTACATCAATTTTTGCTCCAGAAGATGCAGTAGAGCTGATGGTCTGGGTAGGTCTTATTTTCGGGGAAGCACAGTAGTTAGAAAGGCTAGGAAAAGATCCCATGTTAATAATGCTAAGCACAAAGATCACGTGATGACATTGATCCACAACCTGTGATCCTGCTGGGTCTCTCTCTTTGCTCCTTTCTTCATGTTGGAGAAGAAGTTATGCCATGATAATGTATATTTAGAGTCTTTGAAGATTCAGGTGTTAAACATTCAGGTAAAAGAGGAAAGACATTCTGGAAAATACATGTTTCAATAGAAAGTAGGTTATGACATTTGCTATGAATTCTAATGTGCTTTAGAAGCTGAAGATGGGCATGTTCTCTTTTAAATTTGAAGAAACAATCTCTTTAGATCCTAAGAGTTAATATTTATTTTTCTAAGTCTAAATGGAGACATTTATCATCTTGGAAAAGACAATATATATTGAGCCAAACCTCAAGGTTTTTTTGTTCAACAAGGTATTTTGTTCTGAATTTGAAGAAGTATCCTCTTATTTTATTTCATTTTATTTTTTTTTTGGTTTTCCATTCATCAGCATGCTCTTTTACTTTCCTGCAGGAAATCTTTATTTCATCAATGCCTTTGAATCTGAAGCACTGATAGAAGTTCTGAGGATCAATACCACCTACCGCCGTGTTCTCCTTAGAGTCACAGTGGATATGCCCAGGGATATTGTTGTAGACCCCAAGAACAGATACCTCTTCTGGGCTGACTATGGGCAAAACCCAAAGATTGAACGTTCTTTTCTTGACTGTACCAATCGAACTGTGCTTGTATCAGAGGGCATTGTCACACCACGGGGCTTGGCAGTGGACCATAGCAGTGGCTACATTTATTGGGTTGATGATACTTTAGATGTAATTTCAAGGATCAATATTGAGGGGAAGGAATTGAAAGTGATTCGATATGGCAGTCGTTACCCAACTCCTTATGCCATCACTGTTTTTGGAGATTCTATCATATGGGTAGACAGAAATTTAAAAAAAATCTTCCAAGCTAGCAAGGAGCCAGGGAACACAGAGCTGCCAGCAGTGATAAGGGACAATATCAACTGGCTAAGAGATGTGACCATCTTTGACCAGAGCGTCCAGCCCCGTTCACCAGCAGAGGTCAACAACAATCCTTGCTTGGAAAATAATGGTGGGTGCTCCCATCTCTGCTTTGCTCTTCCTGGATCACACACCCCAAAATGTGGCTGTGTTTTTGGGACTCTGAACAGTGATGGCAAGAGTTGTGCCATTCCAAAAGAAAATTTCCTCATCTTTGCCTTGGAGAATTCCTTGGGAAGCTTACACTTGGATCCTGAAGACCATAGCCCACCTTTCCAAGCAATAAGTGTGGGAAGATATGCCATGGCCCTGGATTATGACAGCATGAATAATAGAATTTACTTCACACAAAATTTAGAAGCTAGACATGGCCAGATTTCCTATGTCAACATGAATGCAGGGATCAGTTCTCCCGTTGTCATTGTTTCAGGTAAGTGCTCTCCAGGTGCAGCTTATCTTGGAAGTTGACACAAGGGGATCAACACACGTGGATGACCCAGTAATTCTAAAATGCATATTGAGACTTTAATGTCTTTGTGTATGTGTGTTTGTTGGTATGTGTCCAGATATAGGGACTACTGACGGCATTGCTTTTGACTGGGTCAATAGAAGAATTTATTACAGTGACTATACCAACCAGACGATTAACTCCATGGCTGAGGATGGGTCTAAGCGCACTGTGATAGCCCACGTTACAAAGCCAAGAGCAATTGTGTTAGATCCTTGCGGAGGGTATGCCATCGTCTTCTTTACCATATTTCTGTCTACTTATTTCTGTAGGGATGGGGGCCTGAAATTATTTTATATTCATAGAGGGCCAACATTTTATGGGCTTGTAACAGTGTAGCTACAGACTCAAGGGTGAAAGGTCATGTATGACTTTACCTGGGAAGGAAATCATAGTTATGCTAGAAAGGTTGGCAGCATACTAGGGAGTCAATGCTCTGACTCAGTAGACCCCCTTTGGGCAAGTTATGTGGGTGGGAATGGAGTAGGGTTACGTTTGTCAAGTTAATGTCAATTTACAGTTAAAGAATGCTGCCATTCTTTTTTAACTAAAAAAGATTATGAATTTTCTTGTGATGAGTTAATTATGACTCCTTTTGGATGACTAGGTACATCTACTGGAGTTCCTGGGGTACTACTGCCAAAATTGAGAGAGCCACACTGGGAGGAAATTTTCGGGAACCCATTGTGAACAGCAGCCTGGTCTGGCCCAGTGGGCTCACTGTGGACCATGAGGAAGACCTTCTGTACTGGACAGATACTAGTCTGTATGTGTCGTTGGTTATTCATACAGGTGTTGATACGAAGAGTTTTTCTCCTGTTTCCAAAGGAGAGAGATTTGCATAATGTGATGAAAATAAAATATGCCAAAGAGACATGGCCAAATAGTAGAATCACAGTTTTATGAATGATATTCTAGCCTGGTGAACATACCTGTGAAAAGTGATCTATGTCATGAGATTGAATAATTATGAACTAAAAGGCATCTCAAGATGCTTTACTAGAGTTATTTTCAGCCATAATTACAAATGTAATCACTCAATTTATAATCTACAGACCCCATGTAACTACCATAAAATATGAATGACTTAAATGCACATGAATATTCTCTCTGGGCCTTAGTGTTCAGTGTCTTATAAAAACGTTTTCCTTTAGTCTTGACTTTCGGTCATCTTCTCAAATAGATCCTTGTTGAGCCAGCTTCTTCTCAGCCAATTTCATGTTTTCCTTAGAAACTTTTGTCAACTCTAATTTTATATTTTATATACTTCTCCAAGAAACCCTTGAAATTGTTCACATTCCAATTATCCTAATGGAATAGTTGAAGAGATGAGATGATTTTGTTTATTATGACTAGTATCTATATGTCAGAAATCTTAATTTTTCTTGCTTATATTATTACCGTGTTTCCCCGAAAATAAGACTTAGCCAGACGATCAGCTCTAATGCGTCTTTTGGAGCAAAAATTAGTATAAGACCCAGTCTTATTTACTATACTATAAGACCGGGAACATAACATAACGTAACGTAACGTAACGTCACGTAAGGTAACATAACGTAACATAACTTAACATAACGTAACATAACGTCACATAACGTAACATAACGTAACATAAAGTAACATAACGCCAGGTCTTCTTATATTAATTTATGCTCCAAAAGACACATTAGAGCTAGTTGTCTGGCTAGGTCTTATTTTCGGGGAAACAGGGTATGTTTTAGGTCTTGTGACACTGAGCACCTAACAACCTGATCTTTTTTTCATTTTCTCATTTGAGACAAAGCAGTGATGTTTTGTGTCTAAATTTGGATTATTTTCCAGGTAAATACCTCAAGGTACTTAGTAAACGACAAATTGAAAAAGTCATTAAAGGAGTGGGAAGGGAAAAGTAATTAACATTTTGAGTGACTTTTATGTGCTAAACACCAAGTTCCACAGATTACATGTATTATTTCAGAATATTCTCTTATTACTAATATGAGTCTGGTTCTATTTATAGGATTACTTGTAGGTTATATTGATATTTGAAATCAATGATTTATATAGACCATTGTTTGATAAGCAAACCACCAGAAGAAACATTTCTTGTTGGCACATGCTTTACTTGAAAACAAAGTTGAGGGATGTGTAAAGCAATGACTAGGCTCTGGCATTGGGATGTCAATTATTCTTTCTGGATTACAGCATTTTTTTTTTTTAAACTTTGTTTTAGGCGCAAGATTGAACGCAGCACTTTAAAGGGCATGGAGAGGGAGGTCATTGTCAGCACAACCTTTCGTCCTTTTGGCTTGACTATCAATGGCCAGTACATTTACTGGACTGACTGGTCCACAAGAAAAATTTACCGAGCTAACAAATATGATGGGTCAGGCCAGACTGCAATGACCCCAAGTTTTCCCTCCCGGCTTACGGGTATTCGCTTTGTTGCAAAGGACCACCCACAGCAGTGCAGTAATCCTTGCGACCAGTTTAATGGGGGCTGCAGCCATATTTGTGCACCAGGTAAGACATTGCCCATGGATATAGAATCAAGGAGAGTAATAATAATGATGACAACTGGTAGGGAAAGCTGAAGGAATATTAAGCGCTAACAGGAGAACAAATTTTCCTTGATTTCAGGGTAATTAAAAAGTAGAGTTGGGGGGTTGCATGTTGACAGGAAGATTTTGACAGGTTTTGTTCCCTATTAGATATGGAGCTCTCTTACGAAAGCATTTTTAATTCAAGCTTGATGGAAATAGAAAGAAAAATGAGGGTTTGGCTGCCACACTTTATGATTTGAATAGAAATTCCATCATTGAGTTTATCTTTCTTATGAAAGGATTTAATTCATTCACTTAGGAAGTACTATTTATAGTTTGCAATATATCTAATATGATGTGTGATATGTGCTTCATAGTGTGTTTTATACAGAACAACAAATTCATAGGAAAGTGTGCCTTTTGATACCTTTGCTTTGCAGACTTTGCTGAGGAGGCAGAATCATTGCAATTGTTTCAATGTAGACAAAAGGTAGTTGTTTAAAGGTCAGGGTGAATTAGCTACATTTATTAATTGGTGGTTGTTGTTCTGATGGAAAAATGACTCAGAATGTAGTTGAAAGATTGATGGGAGCAGTTTCCATGGCTTGTCTTATAGCACATTTAATATAGAAGCTGTTACCAGTGCTATTCTGGAGGAGAATAAAATATGAATGTTTGCTACACAAATCGTTTGCTTTTTCTGGACCTACTTTTCTTCAGGTCCAAATGGTGCTGAGTGCCAGTGTCCACAGGGGCACCACTGGTATCTGGCCAACAACAATAAGCACTGCATTGTGGACAATGGTATACGGTGTGATGGTTCCAATTTCACTTGCCTCAACGGGCACTGCATCTTGGAGCAGTGGAAATGTGACAACAGCAACGACTGTGGGGACGGCAGTGATGAGCTGGAGAGTGTCTGTGGTGAGTTGGACTCTTGGGACGTTTGTTAGGAGCTCATGAAGTCTTTACGTCAAGGATTTGGTACAGTATCCTGCGGTGTGTGAATAGCTTTGAGCTTTGTGCCTCAGTATCCTGTTAGAATGGAAAATCCTGTTACTCTGAGTATCCAGACTGCATTTCTGCTAAATCACATATAAACTGATATACTGGGGGTGCCAAAAAAATGTATACGCATGACTTGCATTCATGTTTGGTATCAGTATGTATCAAGTATTATAATTTTAATGCAGTTTTTTCCTTTCTTAAAACGTGTATACATGTTTTTGACTCCCTCTGTATATGCTGTGGAGTAGCGTTTGATGCTTTATTAGGAAGCCCTTCTGTAGTGTTTAAGAGCAAAGGTACTGAATAAAAATCCTGACTGTGCCATTTACACAATCTGAATAGCCCTGGGAAAGTTACTTAACCTCTTTGAGCCTCAGGCATCTCATATGTAAAATGGAGCTATTACGAGGATTCTTGTGAGACATAAGAGAAACAATATATAAAAAGAAAGCATGAGACTTGATGCCTGTTAAGCATAACAGCATGGAACTAAGAACTCCAATAGGTGATTATTATCATTTTATTAATTTTCATAGAAGAAGGATCATTAATTCAATAATTTTACCAAAATCTTTCCCAATATTCAGCTTCCATCTGAATGGGGTGAGTAAAACACAATGGACTTTCTTAAGACTTTCTGAGGTTGGTTAGTGACCTTTTTCTAGTAGACTATATAATGGCGAAGAGTTTCCCCCCCAAAGACACTCTATTTCATGCTTTTCTATGATTGAGATAAACTTTGAAATTGAGATGATAGAGAAATGGAGTAACTTTGCCATTTGCTTAAAAAAAGCACGCAACATATTTTGCTCTGTCTAACTAAATTAAGGTGTTGTCTCACTTTGCATGCAGTCCATTTTGCAGCCGTTTTTGCCTTGGAAGGTAAACTTGAAGTGTCTATTTTATTTGATTACATCTTTTTAGAAGTTAGGATAATGCTTTAATCAAGAGTTTACTTCACTGTGTTTTCTTCCTTTTAGCGTTTCACACTTGCCATTCGACAGCCTTCACCTGTGACAACGGGCGATGCGTCCAATATCGCTATCGCTGTGATCACTACAACGACTGTGGTGACAACAGTGATGAGGAAGGGTGCCTGTTCAGTGACTGTAATGCCACCACGGAATTTACTTGTAATAATAAAAGGTGCATACCTCTTGCGTTTGTCTGCAATGGTGTAAACAACTGCCATGATAATGATACTTCAGACGAGAAAAATTGCCGTAAGTTCATCTTAAGTACTTATTGTGCTTTGGGGTCTGAAGTCTTACATCATAAAAGATGAAATTTTTATATAAAAACAAAGTCTTTATGAAATAACAAAGAATTAAATATTCATGTAAAACATAAATTTCATTTAAATATATCTACTAAATGATTTTTTAAAAAGAACTCTACGTAATATTTGAATTATTTACATAAATTTATGGACCCATACAATTATTGATTACTTAAATCACCTTAAATATTTTATCCTTGGTTTATATATCTGTCAGTTAAAAATTTCATTTTCGACAAAATTTTTGATTGTTTTAAAACTACCAACATATTTCCTGACAGAAATTATTGCATAAATGTTTTGTGGGGAATGTTTGTTGTGCAAAAAGCTATACAGTATAGTGTTGACGGAAATGATTTTTTTCTTTTCATTTTTTTTTGGGGGGGGAAATTGCTTTTTCATTAATTGATTTTATTCAAAATTTCTGGGGTTTGCCCTTCAGCATCTTGGGAAAACAAAAAAGCAGAGTGTAAGTTCAAATGTATTTTCAGTTTAGATACATCTACATGCTTTGCTGCTTTTGTAGGGAGTTACCACAATATTTATTTGGGTATGCGTCAAAAAGAACTTTTTCTTACAGAAAATTGTAACCATACACCAAAGCAAAAAGAATTATATAATATACCCATCATCCAGGTTCAACATGGCCCATCTGTTTCATCTATCTCCCTCCACTTTTTTTCTGAGTATTTTAAAGCAGCTTCCAGTAGACATGCATATCAGTGATAGACATTTTGAAAAACAACTGCTATGCCATTATAATGCCTAGTAAAGTCACAATACTTAATTAATATCCTCTAGTACTCAGTACATATTCAAATTTTGTCACTTATCCCCAAAATGTCTTTTTCCAGTTGCTCTATTCAATAAGATTCAAAGTCTACACATGGATTTTGATTGTTATAACTCTTTAATATCTTTTATGCCACAACAGTTGCCATTGTTTTAAAATGCTATTGAATTGTCTTGTGGAATGTTCCACATTCTGGATGTGACTAATTGCATAATTGAGCCATTTAATATGTTACTTTATTCCTCTTATTTCTTACTAACTGGTATTTAGGCCTTGAGGTTTGAATGCATTAGGTTCAATTCTTTGGGTAAGAATACTTCATTGGTGGAACTGTGTAGGTCCTGTTGCATCACATTATGAGGCACATAGTGCTTGATTCCTCTTTAGGCGATGAAAAAATTAATTAGTGGATTAGAAGTCAGTCTGAATCTTCCCTTAGGAAGTTCCCATCAACCCTTCACCCAATGGTTTTAGCATCCACGGATGGTTGTTGCATAAATCCATTACTTCTTTAAGGGTTACAAAATAGGCATTTAAAAACTCTGCTATTCCATCCACATTGATTAGCTGAAGGTCCATAAAGAAGAAATTTCCCTTATCAACTATTTTGTTACCCTGAAATACAGTTATGTAGGATAAATGTTTGATGCTTTTCCTGTTTTTGTCAGTTTTCAGAGTAATATGTTGGTGAATAATGAGCTCTAAGTTTTTGTTTTGCTTTTAGTATTTTGTTAAACTCATGGATTTTACATATTTGACATATTTTACATACATGAGTTTTAAGGCACTAAAGTCATTTATTCTTTTGGATGTTCAATGGTCCTATCTCAGGCCAGCAGAGCTCTGCTTAGTTGGCTCCTCTGTTATTCTGACATGGTCCATTCAGTCTTCTATAGCTCAGACTTGTACATTTCCTGTCTCACACCTGGAAGTAACCACCTAGCGAAGGAGACCTCATTCCTTTTATGGTATTTGAAAGTTACCGTAGGGTTGGAGTACCCATTCCTATTGGTTTTCATTGCTTCTGAGCCTTTTCAGTGGCTAAAACTAGGAAATACAATTTTTTAAGGAAAAATATAAATTTGTGTTGGTATTTTCCATTTTAATTTAAGATTACAGGTTTTTTACCTAACTTCCTAGATTTTATAATCTTGTCTCTTTTCTTATGCTAAAAATCTTGGTTTCTAATGACATTAACATAATAACTGATTTGCTTTATTCTATAATAATTTCAAAATAACCACACAAATAATACCACTACCAATAAATCTACCAAATGTAATTTAAGATTTTAGGTCCTCGTTCTTAGATTATTTCCCTCTAGGGACATGCAGTTAAAAATACTGGTTTTAAAGTCATTTGAATTTTTTTTCTCTGTATGGTTATGCTATCAACTTGACTAACTATATTACCTTCATTTGTTACTATTTCCAAATTTTAGGATTTGTATTCTTTTTCCCATTTTTATTTCATTGTTTTTATTTATTCAAAATGATGTCCATGGTTCCAAAGTCAAAATGATATGACGAAATGATATGACAGAAGTCTCTCATCCTGTCCTATCCACCCTGTTCCCTCCTTACTAGTATTCTCAGTCTATCCATAGGGGTGACAATTAAATTCGTTTATTTTTTCATTGTTTTTTTTTAATACAAGCATCTCTCTCTCTGTCTCTCTCTGTCTCTCTCTCTGTGTGTCCCTTCCCCTCCCTGCAGTATATATCTGCTGGAAATATCTTTCTATGGTGTTACTTAAGTGTCATGGATCTTGCCTCTGTGATAGCCTTCAAAATGCCTCCCTTCCGATGGTTTGAATTCTGCAATAGATCTGTTAGCATGAACATTCTTTATGGTATCTATATGTGGTGGACATATACCAAATGTTTATCGGGTTGTCTTTTTCAAGCTGATCGCACTTGCCAGCCTGGATTCACGAAATGTCACAGTACCAATATTTGTATTCCTCGTACTTACTTGTGTGACGGAGACAATGACTGTGGAGACATGAGTGACGAAAGCCCAACCTTCTGCGGTAATATAAGCCTGCTTCTCTTTCTGTGGTTCCAAGGATGCATGCCTTCAGCTAATACAAGATGTATGGCCTGGGTGTTTGGGATAGTTTCAATTTGTCATCTCAAATTGACCTTGTCAGTAGAAGCAATAGGCAGTTACTTTAGGAGATGATTGGAGGGGCATAAGAAGCCCCTCTCTGTTCCCTGGTTGGAGGTCCGACTCCATCTATTTCCCCAGAGACCTGCTGTGATACCTAATCTTCTACAATTGCAGAGCCATTTTTCTGAAAGTGGAAGGGCTTTTGCCTTCAGGAACTTCAGGCATAATTTGCATGTTAAGCCGTTATATTTACTCATAATATGGGTATGGTGGCCATTCATAATTTAAAGGATTTTTCTATTTTTAAATATGTTTGATTTTCAGAAACCTTTATTTCGTATTTAGCAATTTGGTTCAATCACAGTTTCCTGTATTTGTAGCTCAAATTAAAAGGCCTTTCTTAAACTTGATAACTTTGAGACTATTAGTGTAAATAGATGCATAATTTAAGAATTCAGTAATTGTTACCAAGCCAGGTTACAGTCCAAGAGCAGGAGTCAGTTATAGAAACAGCAGCAAGAAGAAACAGAATTCAGGATGTAGCTGTCAGATAAGGACACACAGATAGGAGCTAGTACTGTTTCTTTTAGGGACCTCTGCTTTCTTACTAGTTTTTTCCTGGCAAAATCATGGGCCAAAGCGAGGGAGCCTTGTAGATCAAAAGAATTACAAGGTCTGATTCTAGTTTGTATCCACATAACAATTTGGAAAATACTTTTGGCCTGAGCTACCTAAAGTTCCTGGAGAAAAGAACCAATATTCAAGCACAGGCAGAGTCATTTACTCAAACAAAAGCTCATATAACAAGGATGGGTAAGACCAGAACTTTGCTAATTCTCTAGAATCATGGTCTGACATGCTAAAGGTTGTGTGTGTGTGGTGAGCTCAGATATGGTTATGTTATTGTTTTGCTTTTAATCATTATTTCCATAGAACTTATTTAATTTTATGTTATGGCAGAAGCATGTGTTCACTTACATTAATCTGCGATGTCCCGTATCAAAAAGATAGTACTTTGTTATTTCTAACAAATACAATTTATTTTGGTATTTCTGGAAAAAAATATTCTGGAAAATTGGGGCAGTATTGCTTGCCCTCTCTCCCTTCCATACTCCTTCCTCTTCATGGAAAGCGTATACAAAAGCTCATTTCCTAAGCCTCCATCTTCCTTTTTGGGCAACTATTTATTCAGTTCAGAGATATAGGTAGATTGTTAAGACTGATGGGAACAAGCTTGTGTTTTGCTTATGGGTTTTTATCTTCTTTCCTTCCTCTCACAGCCTCTCACACGTGTAGCCACAGTGAGTTCCACTGCACGTCTGGACGCTGTATTCCTAGCCACTGGTACTGTGATCAAGAAAGAGATTGTCTTGATGGCTCTGATGAACCTACCACTTGTGGTAAGAGAGGAAGCAAACATGAAATGCGTTATGATGCAGCTAGAGAACCTCTTCCAACTACTTCAAACATAGACCGGGTTCATGACTAAATGATTGCACGCCCTGCTCCTATTTTCAGCTGAGATGCTGAAACCATTCAGCAGACATTCATTAAAAATGTGTTAGCTGTGCAGGGCATGGTGTGGGTTGCTGGTCAGGATATGGAGGTTGCTGATTGATGCTGATAAAATGAGACTATGTTGGTGTTGCTCCTAACGTGGTGCCTGGCTTGTAGAACTCAGTTAATTTTAATCGACTCTGAAATGGAATTTCTGATTTTGGCTGAGTTCTGACCCATAAGACTGTGGGAGGATCCCAAAGGGATTGGAATCATCATATACACAAGGAAGGGACACACACCCTCTTCCTGTTCGGTCTATGTACTAGTTTGTGAGGTAAGGTCCACGGCCATCTGAAATTCCTAAGAGTTCCAGGGACCTTTTGGTATATTCTTGGAAGAAGTTGTGCTTGTTTATATTTGCAGGCTGCTACCTTTCCAGATTGTAATCTAGATCCATGAACTTTTTTTTTGCATAATATAAAAATATAAAGATACAATCTTTTACACTGATTTTTTTTTTTACCTGTCAATAAATCATATTGCTGTATATGGGTCAGCAAACTATGGCCATGGGCCGACTTCTTGTCTTTATAAAAAAAAAAATTTATTAGAAGGTGGTCACATATTGTCTGCTTTTCTGCAACAATGGTAGTGTCAAGTACAGAGAACATATGGCCTGTAAGCCTAAAATTTTTACTATCTGGCTAAGAGAAAGTTTTCTGACCCTTATTATATTGTCTTTATATCCCTTTTTAAACAGCAATATAATATTCCATTGAGTGATTGTATTGTCATTGAGTTAACTGCCTCTATTTTAAACATTTAGATTGCTTATAGTTTCCCTCTATTATAAATGTCACTGCAGCAAATACCATCATATATAAAACTTTTTATTTGGGAGATGTTTTCTTAGAATTGTTAGCATAGTTTGCAGCTGAATTCAGAGGATCTTCTATTCCTATTTTCTTTCTGGTTCAAATTCTGGGACTAATAGTTGGAGAGTGGTATTTGAAGCTCTGCCAAGTTCTTTTTCCTACAAAACACTAAAAGTTTTGTAGAAAACAAAGGGCACATATAGTTTTAAGAAGCTATAAAGGAAATAATGTGAGTAGAATAGTATGAGAGATTGCTTTAAATATATGAATTCGGGGTTCAATTATATGAAGAATATAGTTTCCAGATTTTTCCATGAGAACCAAAGTCATAGTGATAGCAATTAGTACCAACTACTTGACATATTTAAATAAAAATAAACACAGAATCTATATATATGAATACATTCTCATAATATGCAGAGGAATTATTTTAAAGAAGTAATAAGATGTATGCAAAACAGGAAAATTCCCATTTCTTCACTCTTGTTCAATCCCCTCATTCCCCAGAGATAATCACTATTGTCTGGTAGATGTCTTCTCACCTTTATCCATATATCCTGATAGGTAGCTTTTAAAACACAAATGGGATCTTAGTATATATATTTTTCTGCAATTTGCCCCCACTTTTTTTTAATTAGCTTAGCAACATCGTGTCAGCATGTTAGCAAATATAGATCTATCTCATTACTTTGCACTGCTGCATATTACTGTGACGTATGGATGTTCCATGTGATTTTATTCCTTTCCTAACTTATGGGCATTTAGGTAGTTTCCATTTTTTTCACTATGAAAACTAATGCTAGAATGAACATTGTGAGGGAGGAAGAAATTTTCCTCTACTCTTCTAGATTCTTTCAGCTTATCTAATAATCAAATTGACATGAGACAGATTAATAATAGAAAATAACCAAATTTAATTACATACATACATATGGGAACCCCACATACATGAGAAGTCAAAGGCCCCACATATGAAGCTCTGTCTGTGAACTTCAGAGACACAAAGTTAGAAGGATGAGGTATGATTCCTTGGGCTCCAGGGGGGAGGAAGGTCATTCACAAGTTTGTAAGGAGAGCAGATGTTCAGTAATTAGACGTTTGCCCTGTCCTATAGATAGGTCATAAAAATTTATTTCTGGTGATATTCTTATTATGATCAGGGTCCCCCAGTGTAAATTCTTTAAGGGAGAGGTAAAGGTTTCTCTTGAGTCCACAGGGTCTCTATTGCCTTCAGCTCAAAATAACCTACATGCCAAAAAAGTAACACATCTTGGCTAGGAGGCCTATTCTAATTCCCTTCAATATCCTATTATAAATTTCTTTTTGCGCATATGGGAACATTCTTATAGGCTAGATTTCTAGAAGTGGTGTTGCTTTGTCAAAGGGGATATGTGACGATCTGTACTCCTTTCTTATCTGTTTATGAAAGGTCCTTTTTTTCCTTACTGTCATCCTTGTGCCGTGGTTTTAATAGTTAAAATTAAATTTTCTGTTGCTCTAGGGCAAAATTTTGAGGGGTCCCTGAATTTATGGGTCTTTGACAACTTGCTTAGTTGAATAGGCACATGTGGGGATATGATTAAAGAATTTGTATTAGTGTTACAGACAGCCTATGCTGTAGCAGACTTCTCTCAAGATTTCTGGACTACAAACTATTCTTTTTACCAAAAGTGCTTTTTATTTATTTTTTCAGTGTACCATGAGTCGACATGCCTAAGTGATGAGTTCAAGTGTGACAGTGGAAGGTGCATCCAAAGAGAATGGATCTGTGATGGTGATAATGACTGTGGGGACATGAGTGATGAGGATGAAAGACATCACTGTGGTAAGTGAAACCAATGAATTCCTTGGCAAAGTCCCATTCCAGAGAAACTCAGTAGATTTATTTTTCCGTCTTTGGAGATATGATTGTCAGGCAGATTCCTTTTTAATCGAATGCACACCGATAGAAAGTTACCTTTATTTTTCCATTCTGGAATTGTTTAATATCAAGTACTTAAATGCTTTTAGATGATGAAAAATGATGTTAATGTTTATTTTTTTCTCTTTCATTTAGCTAAGGGAAATAATCTCCTATATTTCTAGAGCAGATAAAGACAACTAAGTAGGCCACTCCTAATATTATTAGTAGCTTTAACAGTGTAGCATTAATTGTGCCTCCAATTTCATCTCTTTCCGTAGAGCTGTTATTTGGGGGAGGGTTATGGAACAGACTGGAACGCCATTTGCCATTACCAACAGGGCATGGAAGTCTTAGCCAAGGTGTATTAGAAAAGTGTCTTTCCCTTGTAGAACAATAAAAATGATGGATCCTGGATGGTTAGCGTTTGATCGTAACTTCATGTCAGTGACTTTGGTGATTGGTCCACAGCTCTCCAACCACTGAAATGGGTGGTAGGCAGGTGCACAGACATAGATTGCAGCATATACTTTTCTCTGAACCCCTTCACCAAGAGTCCCTTCTATTTGTCTCATATTCACCCACAATGAGATTAAATAAAATACCTGTTCTTTTATTCTGGGACATTAATGATTACATATTGCTATCTCATCTCTTTCCTAACCTGGTTTCTGACAATTCTTGTTTATATGTTTCTCCTATATACCCCAATTCTACTTGGGGTGGTATCTATAATGCACTTTAAAAAGCACTAAATTTGGAGAAAAAAAAGACCTAGGTTTGAAGCCCTAGCTCTTTAGAAAGTGTTATGACTTTGAGCCATCTAGTAAACCATTTTGAGTTTCAATTTTATCATCTGTAGAATTGGCATTAAAATACCTATCTCACATTGTGTTTGCATGCATACACTTTGTAAACTAAAAGATATTACCAAACGTAAGGCATTTTTGGTATCCAGTTAACAAAATGGGAGTAGTTTATTGAAGCCTTAAGGGAAAAATATGATCGCACATTAATTTTATGGAAAACTAAGTGAGGTATTTTATTATGTTTATTTCTTACTTTTGAAAAAATCCAAGCTCCAAAGCAATTAAAATTATTGGCGGTATTTTTATTATGATCTGTTATTACCATAGCAATCTGATGTGTCAACTTGTTTTCCCCTCATTTCCTTTTGTCTCTCAGGCTGTTAAGTAACATAAAGCAAGAGAAATAGCGGCTCAGAATGAATTTGCCTGCTGACAGGAGCGCTCCTGTGGTTTCTGATTCTCATGTGCTTTGGTTTCAGAGAGCCACAGCTGCTCAAGTTCTGAGTTTCTCTGTGTAAATAATGTGCCTCCATCCAGGAGGTGCATTCCCCAGTCGTGGGTGTGCGATGGAGACGCAGACTGCACTGATGGCTACGACGAGCGCCAGAACTGCACCAGAGGCTCTTGCTCTGAAAACGATTTCACCTGCAGTAATGGACAGTGTGTCCCGGACTCATACAGGTGAATTGGGGATTAAAACATTTCCTGATAAACTTCCTGCACCCACGGGAGTAGAGCTGCCTTCTTCTCCATTAGGCAGGTGGTCACAGTGCCTCAGGCCCGTGGTATTTTTTGTGGCCAGTGAAAATGTCTAGCTTTCTTTTAAAATCAGAAGGAAAACAAGGAAAAATTTTAGGTCAAAGAAAGTATTTTATTTAATATATGACATGAATGTACGTCTACCTTTATATAAATGCTGTCATTAAATATAATTTTAAATATTTTTATGGAGGAAGGGCCCGTGAAGTTGAAAGTGCTTAGGGCTCATAAATGGCACAATGTAACCCTGCGCAGAGGGCCAGGGAGATGAATAAAGGGGTCTTGAAATAAGAAAGTTTTTCTCATGAAGCAGGTGACCCTTTTGGTTTTCCATTCGGAAAGGAGGCATGGGGATAAGAAATGTTTCACTTTCTTCTCTCTGCTGTGAGAAAAATAGCAGTGCCAGCATGATGATCGATGGAGCTTGGCACTTAGGCTCAGAGTCAATGAGACAACAGGGCAAGGCTGGTGGGGTGAGAAGAGAGCGCAGGCTCCATTCAGCATCATGCAGGAGTCACAGGAAAGCCACACCTCTAGCTCTTTTGTAATGAGACGTCGGAAATCTGGATTTTCTTACGAAATATTTTGATTTTTAAATGCTTAAAACAGATTTGAAACTTCTACCACTGTGTCAGTCAAACAGATTCAGCTGATAGCCTGCCAGTTTTGGGGACCTCTTCTGTAGTATTCTGGTGTTTGATTTCTTATCGTTTTTTTCCAAAATAGGACATTCCAAAGGTTTATATATTTTTAGTGCCCCAACTGCTCACTATTCCCACTTAAAAACTTTTCAGATATAGAGGGAAATAGAGAAAAAAATGATGTGTAGGTTTCCATCCTGACTGGCAGAATAGTAAGAGCAAAGGTAGGGGAGTGCAGAAGGGAGTTTGCCTAAGGTGGAAGGTGAGTTTGATGTAGTAGGACTTCCTGAGGTGAAAATATGTACTAGGCATTTGGACACCTGGAGCTGGAACTAAGAAGAGATACGCATATTACGTGTACTAAGGACGTACATGCATACTGAGACAAGAACTGTCAGCTTACAGCCTGCTAGGGAAGGAGATGGAAAAGATACATGAAACAGGCACAAGATCAGAGCAGCAGAGCTTCCGGGGCCATTGGCTTAGGGGCAGGCAGCCTCTCAACAGGCCCTGAGATACTGCTGGAATATAGCATGGTGCAGAACCGTGTGTTCATGAAGGTGGTCCTGAGGAAGCCAGAGAAGGTTAGGATATCTTCTGTGAAGGATGCAAAAAGCACAGGGACTTGGCATTCTGCCCCCCAAAATGGTAGTGATTAAAGAGATAGATAAATGTTGTCTAGGAAATGTACTCTGTGTACTCCTGTGCAATGATTCATCTCCCACGAAGCCCACACAGACATTGCTGTGAGGTGGTCGTCTGAGTACTGACAACCTGAAGACATTCAGGAGACAGAACTCTTTCCTTTCGTAGTGAACTTGCATTTAGATATGATTTGTTTATACTTATCTGAGATGGATGTGATCTGTAGATTTTTAGTCCTTGTAAGTGGAAAGGAATCAATCTTTGTATTTTCTCCCAACTTGCTCAACAGTTCTATTATTTGTACTGAGATCTGGTCCTTTTGACATTAGTAAATATTTAATACCATCTGTCTTAGAAAACCTAGACATAGGATCTAAGGAATTGCATTATATCAGGTCATAATTTTGATCTAGATTATTTCACTGCCTTTCTGAGCTCTCTGAGCTCTGCCTTCAGTATCACTGTGATCTCACAGCTGACTTACTTGCCCTACCAGACTTTAACTGACTTCATTCGTCTTCTCTTCCCTTCCCTCCCCCCACACCCCCTTGTCTGAGCTTTCTGAATTGTTTTTGCCAAGGGCTATGGCAGAAGAGAAGAAATACTGTTTGTCTGGAAACCTGAGCTGTAGGGTCTAAAATAACTCCCAATTCTGTTTGCCTGGAGTGCCAGTGGCCCCCACTAAGTGCATCCTTAACGTGCACCCTCTCTCTTGCTTGGCAGAATAGTGCTCCTGCATTTGGTGCAGTGGTACAAGGGATCATATTTCCTATCGACTTTTTTTCTCTTGGCTCATTACTGATGTTGCTGAAGAACTTGGATAAGACAGAGTTGTAAGCAGCTCGCTGGAATACTGACATGCAATTGTGTCTAAAAACTGGTGATTTGCTTACCTAACTGACTTTTTTTTTTTTCGTTTGAGTTGCATCTAAGCTGGAGGAAAGAAAGCATTGGTATCTTAAATCATTT
Source organism: Rhinolophus sinicus (assembly GCF_057876585.1). Classification (NCBI taxonomy): domain Eukaryota; kingdom Metazoa; phylum Chordata; class Mammalia; order Chiroptera; family Rhinolophidae; genus Rhinolophus; species Rhinolophus sinicus. Next base: position 158,757,363 of record NC_142517.1, on the reverse strand, counting down.
GGAAATGGGTTAAATAGCTCCTAAGAGGCCAAATGGGGCTGAGCCAGCTTGCTTTGATCGAAGCTTTCTTTACAGTTACATGCACACATTTTGATATAAATCACATTGGCAATACCCTAGGTTTGTGGAGGGGTGTGCTGATTAGAAGACCTGACCATAAAGGAGTTGTAAAATTGACCACATTCAGCTTTGATACCTTAGCATCTTTTAATTCTCTGCCTCCAACTTGTACGCCCTCCATAGTAAATTCTTAAAGTTTTTTTTTTTTAATTTTTCAGTTACAGCGGACATTCAATATTACACTAATTTCAGGTGTACAGCATAGTGGTTAGACATTTATATAACTTACAAAGTGAACCCGATAGGTCTTGCACCAACCTAACACCATATATAGTTTTACAATATTATACTCATATAATATTATATTATAACATTATAATATTGACTATATTCCCTATGTTATACTTGTGATTATTTTGTAATTGCCAATTTGTACTTAATCCCTTCACCTTTTTCACCTAGCCCCCAAACGCCCCTCTCATCTGGCAATCATCAGTTTGTTCTCTGTATCTATGAGTTTGTTTCTATTTATTCATTTATTTTGTTTTTTAGATTCCACATGTAAGTGAAATTATATGGTATTTGTCTTTCTCTGATTTATCTCCCTTAGCGTAATACTCTCTAGGTCCATCCATGTTGTCGCAAATGGTAAGATTTCATTCTTTTTATGGCTGAGTAATATTCCATTGTATTTTTGCATTACATTGTCTTTATCCATTTGTCTTTTGATTGCAGCATTTAATCTATTTACATTTAAAGTAATTATTGGTAGGTATGTAGTATTGCCATTTTATTGTTTTATGATTATTTTTGTAATTCTTCTCTGTTCCTTTCTTATTCTCTTGCTCTCTTGTATGTTGATGACTTTCTGTAGTGTTATGTTTAGATTCTTTTCTCTTTATTTCTTGTATATCTCTTATAGATTTTAAATTTGTACCATGTGCTTCATATATACCAAACTATGTTTATAGTGGTCTATTTTAATTTGATGGTTGCTTAAGTTTGAACACATTCTAAAATCACTACTATTTTTACTCACTCTCTCCATATTTATTATTTTTGTCATTAGTTTTTACTTTGTGTGTGTCCCTTAATTTACTGTGGTAATTACACTTTATCATTCTACTTTTGTCTTTTAACTTTTGTAGCTTTAGTGTTGATCCACTGCTTTTGTTATGTGTTTGCCTTTGTCAGTGAATTTTTTTCTGTGTGATATTTTCTTAATACTTTTTGTTTATTTGCTTCTTAAAGAAGTCCTTTTAACATTTCTTGTAATACTGGTTTGGTGATGATGGACTCCTTTAGCTTTTTCTTGTCTGGAAAAGTAAATTCTTTTATGAATTGCCAAACATTAGTTTTGCCAATAATTATTCAAGATCCCTTTATATTTATGAGGAGTTTCGTTACTGTTACCAAGACACCCTTCAGTAATCATGACTTTGATGGGATCTTGGAATAATGTAGACAAGAAAGACTAATCTGGCTTACAGAACTTCAGGAAATTACATTGTCCTCGAGATGCCTAGAAATGTTAGGTCCCAAAACAGCTTCTAGAAGTATGAAACGCCTTTTTCCTTTGACAATCAGTGATCCATGCTAACCTACTAGTTTTCCCTCCTTCCTATCACCATAACCACTCATATCTCATGGTAGGTGGCAGGAATATTGTAACGAAAGATGGAAGGAACAGGACTGCTAGTGTAAGTGTTACTTCTATTAGAAGACATGTGTTCTTCAAGGACACATTTAATAATCTCATCATTTATAATATATAGCACTTATCCTTTGAGTATCTACTTGGGTGTGGGCACTTCTAACACATGGCTATCAGGATATTGCCTGTGCCCATACACTGTCTTATTATTTGATGATTATATCCGATGAACACCAGATTTATAAAAGTTGTATTTTATCAGTCAACTGGGGAAAAAAAATGAATGCAATTATTTTTAGTAGCTCTAGACCCACATTTCCAGTGGTAGCAACTATCCTCTGGGGATGTTGTGTGAAATGCTAAATGTTAGATTCTTATGGAGCTGAAGACTGGTGGGGTAGATGAAGATTTGAGGGGACTAAGGACATGGGTGGTCTTGTTAATGGTGGACCTGACATTCAGGTAGAGGAGATCGTTGAGTCTCGTCAACCTCTCTAAGAGTTGTACTGGGTCTCATCACACAGGTGTGACCGGCACAATGACTGTGGTGATTACAGTGATGAGAGGGATTGTTCATACCCCACCTGCAATGAGAATCAGTTTACCTGTCAGAACGGGCTCTGCATTTATAAGGGCTATGCCTGTGATGGGGAAAATGACTGTGGAGATGATTCTGATGAGCTGGAGCACCTGTGCCAGACCCCGGAAGCCACCTGCCCCCCTCATCAGTTCAAGTGTGATAATGGGAACTGCATTGAAATGGTGAAAGTCTGCAACCACCTAGATGACTGTTTAGACAACAGTGATGAAAAAGGATGTGGTGAGTGTGACGTAAGATTTGGGGAAAGGAAAATGAGGAGACTGAATATGGATTCGCAACCCTTTATGACTTATCAGAACTTTCCAGTCTGTCCTCTAAGTAAAAAATTACCAGAAAATTACTATTCCTTATCTATCAAAAGCAAAGATTTCTTGGTATATAAGTTCAGTACACAAACGTTTTTAGGCTTTTTGTCAGTTAGTTCATTACAGAGAGCAGAAGATGAGCAAAGTCTGGCCACCAGTGCCCAATCGTATTGTTATACAAGGCAAACAATGTTGATTCTCTTTGAACTCTTCGAATGACTTGTTGCCTGAACTGCCCCTCTGCAAGAATTTCTTAGCCCGTTTTTCATCTTCATACTCAGATGATTGAAGGGAAGAGTTTTAAACTCTTCCTCATCCCAACCTCCAGAAGTAAACCACTCTACAATGTATAAAATATAGAATTAATAAGACCATGTTCTCCTCCTGTGTTTTTGCATGAGTTTGGCCATGTGTCACAGGACCAGCCAGAGGTATACCCAGTGGAGTGCTGGGTGGCTCATCCCATCTGTGAGAGCCAAATGTGTGCATCTCTTCCCAGTGTTCAGTGATGTCACACTGGTAGCCTGAAATTGGCCATAGTATAAGTAGTCACACCACCAAAATGGAAGATGCTACATATCAGGGCATTCCCAATGCCCACACCCCAGCCTGGAGGCCTGTTTGACCAGAACACAACTGGCCAGGCTCTTTCCTTTTGCTTGTCTTTCTCCTCTCTCTTGCCATTTTACTTTGTACATTATTGGTTAAAAGAAGTTTGCCGTGTATAGGATTCAACGTCAAACTTAAGCTTGTTAGTTGTATTAGTTGTTAAAACCACTGGTGAAGGATTAAATTGGAGACTTTTGAATAGCATATGGCCTTGAGAAATCCCTTATTGTTTGTCGACTTGTAGCATGATTCATTAAGAATTGGTGCTGTACAGTGGAGTGGAAATGTTAACTTGGGACCATTATGGTGGATCCATTGCTGACATTTAGCTTCTCTAATAACTTTCTTTTACTTACAGGCATTAACGAGTGCAATGACCCTTCACTCAGTGGCTGTGACCAAAACTGCACAAATACCTTAACCAGTTTCTATTGTTCCTGTCGTCCTGGTTACAAGCTTATGTCTGACAAGCGGACTTGTAGTGATATTGATGAATGCAAGGAGACGCCCTTTGTCTGTAGCCAGAGGTGTGAGAATGTAATGGGCTCCTACATCTGTAAGTGTGCCCCAGGCTACATCCGAGAACCAGATGGAAAGAGCTGCCGGCAGAACAGTAACATCGAGCCCTATCTCATTTTTAGCAACCGTTACTATTTGAGAAATCTAACTATAGATGGCTCTTTTTACTCCCTCATTTTGCAAGGACTGGGCAATGCTGTGGCATTGGATTTTGACCGAGTAGAAAAGAGGTTATACTGGATTGATATAGAGAAAAAAGTCATTGAGAGAATGTTTCTGAATAAGACAAACAGGGAAACAATCATGAAGCACAAACTACCAGCTGCAGAAAGTCTGGCTGTAGACTGGGTTGCCAGGTAAGAAAACACGGAGGAGCCTTTTAAAAGTTAAATTAATAAAAAAAAAAATTCTAACTGTTTTCATCTTAACAGAGAATTGATCTTTCCAACGTGGGTTAATATATGGATACATTTAATGCTTCCGCATTTTTTTCCCTGCTGTGTACCTAATACTCAAGTGGGATACCACAGAACCTAAAATCTAGTGATTTTAAGAATTTATGGTATCATTTTTGGGGGGAGGGGCATCACAAATGAGGGAAGAGCTCTGTTCTTATTGGCCATTCGGTTAACTGGAAATGCTGTTAAGGGATTCACTGGTGCATTCAGTCATTTCCAACTGCTGCATGGCAGGTGCTCTGCCAGGCACTAGGGGTTTAGAGCAGCCCCTGCTTCCCTGGAGTTCACAGGCTAGCTTGCAACGCTAGTCATTCCCAGCGTTGGGCTGGTCATAAAATAGAGAATGGTTAACCCGAAACTTTTGATTTGAGGTAGCCCTTCAAGAAAAAGAGGATCTTTAAGGTAGGCAAGGGATATTTTAATTAAACTTTATCAAATCAACCACACTTCTTAACATCTCTATTGACTATTCCATCTGTCAGAGACCTGGCAGCATAAAGTAGTTGGCTTTGTGGTTAACAGACATGAAGCTGGAGGCGCATATACTGCCAATGTTATTGCTGCAGTCAGCCCAGACCTCCAGAGGACTCTTCTGCATCTTTTCTATTTGACTGTCTTAAGGGTAAAGTTGTAAAATGGGGAGTGGGGAGTTTGCTCCCTAGTTCTATCTGGCCTACCATAGGTGCTTAATCAGTGCCTGCTGAACAATGAATACCATACTGAATATGAGTATTTTATGTATAGGGGCTTTACGAGGTGTCAAAAAGAATAGTGATGCTCAAGAAGAAGCACAACCAGGCCAAACATTTCTTAAAACACGCAGGAAGCCTGGAACGTAACTACATTTAAGCTTTTAGGGGACATCTGTAAGATTGGAACTGCATTGAAATGAGAAACGGTTTCCCCAATATCAATAAAGATGCCCACTGCTAACACGAGGGTGCTTAGTTTCCAAAGCCCTTAAACTTGACCTATTCGTTTTTTAAAAGCACCACTGTGCGCATTGGAAGATTTTGCTGGCTCTCAGTCCTCTTAATTTTTCCAGCAGTGGGGAAGGAGTGTCTTCTCCACATTCTCTTGAAAAGAGTGCTCACAGGGTCAGTCTTTTGACGGTGGAATGAAGAGAAATTAATGAATTGGCAGGAAGCTTAACAGAGTGGAGTGCACTGTGGTGTAGCCAGTCTTGAATTCCTGCTCTACCACTTAATAATTATACAACCCCGGGGTCTCAGCAGCCTCATCAGGAAAACAGGGGTAATAATAAATAGTACGTACTCCTAGGGTTGTTGTGAGCGTAAATAAAATAATGTTTTAAAGGGTTTTTAGCCTAAGGCCTGGCATTTAGTACGTATTCAAGGCATATCCTGTTCCCCCGAAAACAAGACCTAGCCGGACCATCAGCTCTAATGCATCGTTTGGAGCACAAATTAGTATAAGACCCGGTCTTATATTATAGTAAAATAAGACTGAGTCTTATATTAATTTGTGCTCCAAAGGACGCATGAGAGCTGATGGTCCGGCTAGGTCTTGTTTTTGGGGAAACACAGTAGCTGCTATTATCGCTATTCTTAGCCTCTGTGATGATGGAATCCAACACGGTGGCGATCTCATGCCTCAGGATTTACCTAACTAAATGGCAAGGCTTGCGCTTTTATGCATACCCATTCCCTCATCCTGAAGCCTGAAAGGATGCTGCTGTCCTAACAGTTCAATATTATCACACCCAGCATGGTTGGATCAGGGCTTACTTCTTGCAAGGAGACATCCAGGAAGGAAAATCATTCTTCCAGTTGGAATTGATTGTTGGACTCTAATGACACTCAAATTCTAGGGGCATTGAACCCTGTGGAAGGTTATATATACTTAAGACTCTGGTGAACACCATGGACCCCTTTCTGGATAAAAGCACGTAACACATTTATGCTCACACAGTTTTGTATCAATTTTAGAGGGTACACAGGTTTCGTAAAGCCCAGGCTACCCTGATGTCCGGTTAAGGACCCCAGATTAAGAACCCCTGCCTTACAGAAAATAAATGGACTTTTTTTAATAGAAATATTTAGAACTGAAATATCCTTGAGATAGGAGTTTCTAACAGATTACAATACGTTTTTAAAGCTTTTTAAATTTGATTAAGTAAAACTTGGCACAGGGTAAGAAACTCATTTTGCCAACAGTCTGACAGAGCCAGGGTGGCGTAAGGTTTCTCTTTATTTTAAGGATGCCGTAATTCAGAGTTCCTTTGTGCAGCCTCAGTGATACACTTAGACAAGTCTGTTTCCTCAGCTCAACCATTTAAATTGTAGTTCATGACACTCATTATTCTTGCTTCTGCTCCCCTGCTCCTCTAAGCCTTTGCATTGCCTGGGAAGGATGGCTTACGTTACACAAAGAAAGTAAAGCCAGAATCCCTGTGTGAGGTGTGGCCCCAGAATTTCCTATGTGACATCATCTTACAGTGGGAATTGTAGCACATGTTCTTGCATCTCCTGTTGCCTCATTGCAGGAAGGCCAACTGTTTCCCCTTGTCCTTGTTTGCCTGGGGAAAGTGCCTTCAAACAGCTGTCTGTGTGATTCCAAGGTAGCTTGGATAGGAAGTTGGGTGGCTAAATATGCATTTTCACAAGCAAATTGGATGTATTGGTAACTCCTGGCTCTGCATTTCAGAAAGCTCTATTGGGTGGATGCCCACCTGAATTGCCTCTCTGTCTCTGACCTTGATGGTCGATACCGCCGCAAGCTGGCCGAGCACTGTTTGGATGCCAACAACACCTTCTGCTTTGATAACCCCAGAGGAATTGCCCTTCACCCTCAATATGGGTATTGTCTTCCCTGTAACCCTGGACTCTTGTTTCATGCCCTTATTCTGCCTCTGTTGCCAGAAAGGCTGTTCATGTAGTTATCTCAAGGCCAATATCTTGCTGGGATTTGTCTTCTGCTTTTCTTACCTGGTAAATGGTTTAGTATAATGGGTAGACGCATGGCTTATTCCAATGATACTCATGAGCTATTCTGTTTTCTTTGCCTTGACTCTTCATTTCACTTTTCAAGTCACATACTTTGGCTGCATGCAAAGAAAATTATGGTAAAAACAAAACAACTGACCTTTACTTTCCACATCAAGCCCAGTGAAATCCCCTAGTTAATCATGTTCATTCTTGAATATTCCCTGTATATCATCCCCGTTTAGATTATTTTCTGTTAGTTCTCATTGCTTTCTGAGAAGCTCTGTAGAATGTATACTTTATTTCTCTCATCGGAGAAGAGCTATGTCTTTTGGCTGCTGACTTCTTTTGGCTTCAGGAACTGACCCTTTGTGTTGGCTCCAACAGGTATGTCTACTGGGCAGACTGGGCTCACCGAGCGTACATTGGGAGAGTCGGCATGGATGGACTCAATAAGTCTGTGATTATCTCTACCAAGTTGGAGTGGCCCAATGGCATCACCATTGATTACACCAATGATCTACTCTACTGGGCCGATGCTCACCTGGGTTACATTGAGTACGTATACAGCAAAGAATGAAGTCAACTGGGTAACTGTTTATTCCAAACACCAGGGCTTGTGTTGCCAATGTATCATTCTCAGGCAGCTTCTACCTGGCCTGTGAATTGGAAGTCACTCTGAGGTCACTTCTATCTAAAACAGCCTACAGGCAATTCACTGAGCTCTGTGGTATGATGCACTAGAAAGACAGTGAACCTTGAAGTTATACAGATCAGGTTTTTGTCCTGGTGCTTTCACTTCATATTTTTTTCATCTGAAAAAAATGGAGCTGGTAAGCTCTCTCCTGTGCTAGTCAGCTTAGTGCTCAACTCATCTTAATTTCCTTTTCCTTGTACTTGGGCTTTAACTGAAATGGGCAGTGTACACATGGATAGTATTTTAAGGAGTGTTAGAGGCAGAAAGTAATGTTCTAGCTACTCAATATTCTGTTCGCTTTTTGATCAAATTTGTGTGGCTGTATTTTAAAATCCAGGCACTAGGTTACTGTCTAAAAGTCAAATCATAATATCAGGCATTCTGATCTTGGAATGAATGAACCAACTGCACCAGCCCGTTCAGTGCTCATGCTGACTTGATCAGCTCTTGAAGGGGTGGCAATGCCTGTGTTCAGAAATAGATTTCATAGACTGTGTAAATCAATAGATTTCCATAGAGCATCCAGTCCTTTTCTTATACATATTGGGATGTGCCAACACATCTTTGTAGGTGTGCCTGTGGGTCTACACTGGACAAAACACTCATCATGGTGTGTTGAGATCTCCATGTAGAGAGAGATCTTGCAAGAACTGAAAAGGAAGATCTCAAAACTACTTTCTGGGCTATGATTTTTTTTTTTTTTTTTTTTTTTTTTTAAGAAATGGATAGTGACTAAGTTCTGGTCATTTATCTGCAGTCTTATCAACAGAGCCCAAGAAGGTCTTCAGGTTTTCCTTTCAAGGCTTCTATAAGTGACTATCAATTGTGATATTTTGAAAAATTTTTCTAACATCACATGGGTAACATTATCAAGCTTCTTAGTTGCTAGCTCATTCTACTCCTGTTTGAGTTTTAGGATCTGCTCCAAAATTCAAATATCGATATTCTGACATAGACTCAGAAATGAACGAGCCCTTGGAAGTAGGAGGGCCTGGATGTTTGGCTGTGGATGCTCTGTGACGTCTTGAAATCACAGAACCTCCTGTGGAGGTTTACTCATTAATAGTTCCCAGGGGGTGGTTAATAATTAGTGTGCTGCCAGTGTATGCAAGTTAACCGTGCAGCCCTGTAGTTTGACTCAGCAAGCACGTACTGCTCAGGTTGTACTGAGAATCCAGCTGTCTCCTAGAACAGTTTCTCTCCTGAAATGTTCACGAGAAGGCAGAACTCCAGCTTTATGTTGCTATCCTCTGATTTTTTCTGATGCCTTAGGAAACAAGACTGGTGTTCATCCTAGGATATCAAAACGATGCTTAATGGAGAACATCAATGTAAGACGTTGTTAACCTACAACAACTGAACTAGCTGCATGTGCTGGAAGGAATTTGTGATTATTTAAACTCCTCTGGATATTCCGATTTTTAAGGCATTGCTTTGTCAACTTTTCCATCTTTTGTTCAGTAAAGGATATTTTTATCCTTTAGTTTATTTTTGTTTTAAATAAAGATTAGGGCTTTAGGGAGGATCTGAACTTCAGTTACTTCTAGAAGGTAGAATTTATTAATTAATTTATCAATTCCTCTATCCTTAAAGGCATTATAGGAGAGGAGTTACCTTCACTGAGTGACTTTCTTCCTCCTACCCCAGGTACTCTGATTTGGAGGGCCGCCATCGACACGCAGTGTATGATGGGATACTGTCTCACCCTTTTGCTCTTACCATTTTTGAAGACACTATTTATTGGACAGATTGGAATACAAGGACAGTTGAAAAGGGAAACAAATATGATGGATCAGATAGGATGATGCTGGTGAACACAACACATAAGCCATATGACATCCGTGTGTATCATCCATATAGGCAGCCAATTGGTGAGTGGGTGATCCAGAAGGTCGGCACAGTTGCTTTTGGTTCTTGAGCATGTCATTCTTGTTTCTTTAAGCATACACATCAGGATTTATAAAGGGAATGGTGTTACTTGTTACTGTTTTCTACAAGGCAGATGCTGAGAGTTGAGGGTATGGAAATATCTAAAGAGTTTATTCCCCTACTCCTGGAAAGGCTGTGTAAAACACTCTCTCTCTCTCTCTTTTTTTTTTTTTAACAGTGGCTCTATTCTTAATGATCAGTCTGGGTTTTTGTTTTTGATGAGAACTAACAGTTGTTATATTGCTATGTTTACTTCATCTCTTTTGGTGGGAGGACTGAAGTATGTTAAAGCAAGTTAAAAATATTGTGACATTTCAGCTTTAATTATTTAAGAAAGCACTTTTGCAAAGTAAGGACATTTCCTATACAACTACAATAAATTATAATACCTAAGAGATGTCTTACAATTATTTATATGTAATTATAACATTCCTTAATACCAAGATCAATCTATTGAAGTAATTGAGTTGAAAGAAATGTTTAAAAGAAAATATTACTAATTATAAAACATCATTTATTAAACGCCTATTTGCATATGACATTGTGTATTGAATGTATGTTTTTCAAGAAGGTATTAATGTCGAGATCAACACATTTCAGTGTATCATAAGTTAGGGAATTTTTTTTTTATTTGTTTGTGAACTTATATTCCTCTTCATACAATTAAAGCCATTTTTATAACTTAGAGATAGTCTAGCAAATGTCTGGTATATTTTGGGAGTAGAATGGATTTTGTGGGCCTGCTTTGTTGTGGTGTCTTGCTAAAACATACAATAAATTTGGAAGTAAGAAAAAATGAGAATTGGCAAAATAAGCTCAGTATTTTTTTCTGTAAGTTAATATTCTTAATATTATTTTAGCAGAAGTTTAAATTAATCTTCATTTCCAAGCAGCAGCCCAGAAAATTAGTAGATATGCTCCACAGTTGATGCATCCACCTCATTCTTCGCCACACTTCTGTTGCCTGTATCCCTAGTATGAGACAATATAGCATCTGCTGGAAGTTAAAACGTTAACTTAGGTTCAGGACACATGAATGCAAGCTAACTTTCCCACCTACTCTCCAAAGACTTGGAGAAACACATCTTTTGTAGCCCCAAACACCCTGGATATGCCTTACTTCTGGTAGCACATACATCAATTTTCTCAAAGCACAGGGTTGCTTATTCAGCTCTCATTCATCCTACTTACGAACTTTAGGAAAAAGCATGAAACTAGGATAATGATTTTTGTTACTAAGAGGTGATAAGTTTAATCAGGTGGGTAATCACCTCATCTGTGCTTGATGTTCTCTTTAAGTGAATGAACATCTATTTTCTTTCTGCTTTCACCAGTGAATAATCCCTGTGGTACCAACAACGGTGGCTGTTCTCATCTCTGCCTCATCGAAGCAGGAGGAAAAGGATTCACCTGCGAATGTCCAGATGACTTTAAGACCATCCGCCTCGATGGCAGTACCCACTGCTTGCCTATGTGCTCTAGCACCCAATTCCTGTGTGCTGACAATGAAAAGTAAGGCTCTCTGTTCCTTCTCCCCACTGCCTCTCCATTCCTTAGATACACATTGAACTGCAAGGCTCCAGGGTATGGAAGTTTTCAAATGAACCAAGATTTTGGCTAATTAAAGTGGTTCATTTAGAATGTACCAAGACTCTCAGTCTCCAACTTCAGATAATTTCTTAGATAAGTAGAAGGAATTTGTTAACCATGTGGTTGTACCTACGTATGCAAGTTTTATGTCTGTAGAGAGGATGCAAACTATGTGTTTTTCATTTCTAATAAATTGTCCTAAGTGTCAGGGCCAGAATATACATATACACTGAAAAATGGCGTTCAAGAGTGATAGACTTTCTTTTTTTCCTTTGTAAGATTTTTTTTATTATTTTTTTTATAAGCCAAACATTTATTTTTATTGTACTTACTTAGCTATTACAGAAGAGTGACAGACTTTCTCTTGTCTTTTTAACACATATACTGGCCTAGCTCCTTAGTTAACTATGGCAGAGGATCTAGGATTACACATTCTAATCCATTTTTGATCATTCATGTCTGCTGTGAAACATAACTATAGATTATTTTCCTAACAATGGCCACAAGCCATTGATGATTAGGGTGACTGAGTCAGGCAGTGTGTGTGTGTGGGGAGGTGTTAATATAAATCATAGCGTCTACGATTCAATGGCAGATTATTTTGATGACTAAATAAAATATCTTAGATTAAGAATCTAGCATACACTGATCATGACGTAAGCTCTCAAGAAATGTTAGTGCCCTCCAGCTTCCCAACCAATACCCAAATGTCTCTTTTATCACTCTGACAGACAATCCTAGTCAATTACCACTACCTGAACCATAGCTCCAAACACACACCACTGTTTGTTTTGGCAGGATTTTAATCATCATACTCAAAGCATTTTTTCAGCATGTATCTAAGTCTTAACAAACCTGTTCTGTCTCATCTAGTTGTTTTCTCTGAAAATACACACAGTAACCAAGGTTTACTTTATCCTCTTCTGGGGCCATGCGAGAACTCATGCGTGTCATGACTTGGAATTCAGTTTTGCCTTCTCTTCAGATAGTCATTGCCCGCTCCTTTATCACCCCCACTCAGTGCTTTGCTATGAGGTATATTTTCTCTATGCAGGTGTATTCCTATCTGGTGGAAATGTGACGGACAGAGAGACTGCTCAGATGGTTCCGATGAACCCCCCATTTGCCCGCCGCGCTACTGCCGGTTAGGACGGTTCCAGTGCAAGGATGGCAACTGCACCAGCCCATACTTCCTATGCGACGCCCACCAAGATTGCCCTGATGGGTCCGATGAAGACCTTATTCTTTGCGGTGTGTTGAATTGCCTTATGCCTTCTTTGCCCATTTCTATAGTTCACTGTGTACAGTCAGGATTCTGTGAGGATTTTCTGAGTGTCATAAACCAAAAAGCAGTCCAAAGACCTAGGAGAAAACTCCATTCTAGATCTGTTTTTACAAAGTTTTTTAGGATTCCTAAGGTCTCTATAAAGCAAATGGTTGAGGTAGATAGTAAGTTGACTATATTGGTTCTTTACCATGTGCTATGCATAGAATCCTCCTTGAGAGCTAACACTGAGGGCAAAATGAGGGTTTCCCACCCTCATTTTAATCAAGGACTCTCAGGTGTAATGTTTATGTTTCCATTTTTAAAAAGCCAGAAAAACCTAAAATAATAAAAACCCTCCAACCTAAAACAACACATCAACAATAGCAACAAACACAATGTTTGAAAAACATTGTTCATTAGGATAACAGGCACTGGAGAAGGTGCGTTTAGTAGGCCGTCAGTGATTCAGTCCTTAGCCCCTAATTTTGCATGTATTAGGTTGGTGCAAAAGTAATTGCAGTTTTTGCAATTACTTTTTTTTTTTTTTTTAAAGATTTTATTGGGGAAGCGGAACAGGACTTATTGGGGAACAGTGTGTACTTCCAGGATTTTTTCCAAGTCAAGTTGTTGTCCTTTCAATCTTAGTTGAGGGCGCAGCTTAGCTCCAGCTCCTGTTGCCGTTGTTAGTTGCAGGGGGCGCAGCCCACCATCCCTTGCGGGAGTCGAACTGGCAACCTTGTGGTTGAGAGGACGCGCTCCAACCAACTGAGCCATCTGGCACTGGCCTATGTGGGAATTGAACCAGCAGCCTGGGGCATTAGGAGCATGGAGCTCCAATCTCCTGAGCCACCTGGCCGGCCCCTGCAATTATTTTTAACCCTTTAAACGGCAATTACTTTTGCGCCAACCTAATGAAAAGATATTTAAGAATTTAGGAGACAGTAATAGTCCAGGGGATAACTGTTTATATAGTCGTACTGGTTGATAATAAGTGCATGAGGACACAATTCCTCTCAAAGGAAATTAAGATTGAGTTCTCCAGGATCCATCAGTGTACATTAGTAGCTTCTGTTCCTGACGCTACAAGCTGATAACCAAATGCCCCTGCTTGTAGAGCACCACCAATGTGAGTCCAACGAATGGCAGTGTGCCAACAAACGATGCATCCCAGAAGCCTGGCAGTGTGACTCGATAAATGACTGCGGGGATAACTCAGATGAAGACAGTTCCCACTGTGCCAGCAGGATCTGCCAGCCGGGCTATTTTAAGTGTGCCAATGGCCACTGCATCCCTCAGTCCTGGAAGTGTGACGTCGACAATGATTGTGGAGACTACTCGGATGAGCCCATCCAGGAGTGCAGTACGTGCCTGTGGGGGGAGCGGGAGGGGGGCGTGGCCTGACCAGGAGCAGGAAACCAGGAGAAGCTCTGTGAGGACTGAGAGAGGATGTGGAGCGCCCTGCGTCAGCCCATGGGTCACCCCCCTTGGCTCTCTCTGCTGACTCTAGCACTGCAAGACGAAGTGCAGCTATATGGCCTGCAAGTTGAACCAGACCCCTGTATCTGAAGTGGCTGGTTTCTCCTCACTGAATGTCTATCTGTCCAGAATATGATAACAAGAACTTACATTTTGTGTATCTAGCACTTTCTCATTTGAGCCTCAGAGAAACACTATGAGGTAGGAAAAGTGGTTGTTACCAATTCCCATTTTATAAATGAGGAAACGGGGGTTCACATTCAGGGGATGGGCATCTTCCTATTTAGTGGCAGAGCTGACACTTCAACCCCAGTTTTTTATTTCAAACCCAGTCCATTTTCCTCCCACAAAGTTACACCACAACACAAATGAGTGGTACTGAGATAGTGAGAAAACAGGATTCTTTCTCCTCTTGGTGAACAGATCACGCCGAAAATAGACACGTTGCCCGAGTCAATTTGGCAATTGTTACTCATCAGCATCACTCCCTAAACATGACAATGGAAAGGTGTGTTTTGGTGCTGTTTCCTGGCAGGTCTGAGAGTTCTGACTTCGCTACTTTCTCTCTTTTCAGTGGGCCCTGCCTATCGCTGTGACAACCATACGGAATTCAGTTGTAAGACGAATTACCGCTGTGTACCACAGTGGGCTGTGTGCAATGGTGTCGATGATTGCAGGGACAACAGTGACGAGCAAGGCTGCGGTAGGAGGCACTGCAGGGAGGGGGAGGGGACAAGAAAATTGAAGTGTCCAGTGCCATTGTTAGGAGATGAGTGGATTTCCCATGTCGTCTTTTCCTTGTTTACTTCTGAAAAAGGGCCATCTACTGATTCTTCCGATAACATGTTATATTTTGGTAGCATTTTACAGAGTTATTGGGGGAGTTTAATTTATAGCATCTTAAATGAAATCTCATCCCAAAGGATGCTATAATTGGGGAAGACATTATTAAGATATTAAGAACTTGTAAAATTTCTCCCTAATGTAGTATTCTTGTGTATACTTGATAAGTTTCAATTACTTGTCTACTCTTGCAGATTGATTGAAATTGATGGGGTGGGTAGAGAAAAGATTTGGTATCTACCACCAAACAGGATATTTCAAAATTAATATTTCATATGGGGAGATTTTTGTATTCTGAATGTTTTTATGACTTTCCATATCATCTGTTGGTCAGCTGTAGTCACTCTGGCAACCTGGGAAGAACTTAGGGCCAAAAGGCCAAAAGAATTAATGGAATTTGTCAAGGTTAGGCATATACTCTAACTTGAAACCAAAATGTTTATGCATGGGTGTGTGTGTGTGTGTGTGTGTGTGTGTGTGTGTTAGGGTTAGTTGGAAGAGAGATAGGGAAATAATAGGTTATTTTAATAATGACACTGAATCTAATCAATGTGATGGAAATGATTTATTTGCTGGTAGCATCCCTTAATCTTCCTTTTCAGGCCTTTGTTGCAAATGATAAGCCAGATACCAATTCATTCTTAGAACAGTTTCTACAAAAGAGAATGGATCTAATTTCAAGAACAGGTTCAGGTTAGCCAAAGGAGGAATATTGATAATGAATGCTGCTGGCATTCCTCCTCCCTCTGGGAGCTTTGAGCATATGGTAGCATAATTCTCAGGCTGTCTCACAAGAAAGCCAGTGCTATTTTGGCATTTCTTGACCATTCGTTGGCTTCTGAATTCTTTGCAACGACTGCTTTGCAGAGGAGATGACATGCAAACCTGTGGGGGTTTTCCGCTGTAATAATCACCAGTGCATCCCTCTTCGTTGGAAATGTGACGGGCATGATGACTGTGGAGATCACTCCGATGAGGAAAACTGTGGTGAGTGTTCAGGGGTCTGTCATCCTTACGCCGCACCACAGCTGTGATATCTGCTGTTTGTTCATTATTCCACTGTCTGTGCCATTCGTCCTCAAGGGCTAGAATGACAGCTACCTGCTCTTCTTTTCTGCTGACTGGTGCATTTCTACTTTTTCTTTAACTAAAAGCATACGCATCTCCTTCTGAGATGCTTATAATCAAACTTTGGGATGAGCATGTTTACCCAAGTGTACATCTTTTGTCTGTCGAATTTATTTACACCCAACTTTTTTTCCCAAAAGGACCTTGAGGTGACTTATAATAAAGGACAAATATAATAAGATAAATAGAATAGAAATAGAAAATCAGGACCAAGAGAAATATAGGAATTCAAAGATCCTGCTTTTAAAGTTCTTGCCCCAAAATGGCTTTAATAGCAAAAGAAAGAGAACTTATATTTTAGATTTTCAAACTTCCTGGAATAGCTGACTATGTTAGGAGGTCTAATGGTTAGATAACAGGTCAGGTTTTAGTTCCTTGCTCTCAGTGAAGGTGCTGACTATAAGAAATTGGACAGGAAGGACGAGGAAAGGAAGCCAAAGATCTGGATCCCACCAAACTAGATAGTCATGAATAATTAGATACGTTTTTGAAGGTGGCTTTAATGAGGCCCTTCCCTGGACATATACCACTGACTCGTGATATATGTCAATTTCAGTTTGACTAATACGAAATACATTCTAATCGGAGTCACCTTTTAGAAGTAAGATGTGATCATTTGCCATAGGCAATTGAGAAAATCAGGATGCTGATTACACTTGCAAATATCAATCAGGTGAAAAACTTCTTACACAAAAGGGCAATCCAGCTGGGATTTTATTGTTTATAAGAAAGTTCGTGTTGAATCCTATTGGAGGTTAGCTTTGAGTCTCATGAAATCCAAATTTATCTTAAGATTCAATCACCACTTACAGATTTGAAATTGAGGAGGAAGGTCTGTTTTTGGAGGATGGACAGTCCGCCCAAGCAAATCTCTGTGACCTGGAACACCAGAGGCCATTGGGCACTGAGGGCACTGCCACCCCCTCACGAACCTGTCCCGCACGTGACTCCTGGTGCCCACTGATGGCCACGTGCTTTTCCCTTTCAGTCCCTCGGGAGTGCACAGAGAGTGAGTTCCGGTGTGACGATCAGAGCTGCATTCCCTCGCGGTGGATATGTGATTTTAACAATGACTGTGGCGACAACTCAGATGAGCGGGACTGTGGTAACTGTCAGAGGCCTTTGAGGGGCGTTCTGTAGCGTCTCGTCCTAATGTCCGCACATTTGACAGAAGCAGGGACTTCCAAGGAGTGTTTATAAGGTTTTAGAGTGAAACGATTTCTGTGTAATTTATATCTTACCTAAACCTTAGCATTACACAGTACCTTCTGCTCTGTATTTTCTATGCTTTATTTTTAACTTCAGCAGTCTAGATCAATAGGGGAAAATAGCAAGAGGTTTTCTTTCTTTCATTCTTTCTTTTTAAAATCTCATTATAGCTTAAACATTTCCTAGGAGCAGATTTTAATCTGCATCGGCCTTGTAAACAAATAGAAACATTGGTCTTACTGTTCCCCAGAAAGTGGCCCTAAGGGTTATAGCACTGTAGTTCCCCGGTGTAGAGGTCAGAGCATTAGAATAGGAGTCAAACCCCAAGTCTTTAATGGGTAAGGGTTGGGTTTGAGAAAAATAAGCAAACATTAAAAGTTGGGGAACTCAGATTTCCAAGGAAAAGCTTACGAGATAGAAATTATTTAACAGAGGAGAGATGGTTACTTCCATCTCCCTATCTTGTAAGGAGAAGGTGTGAGTTTTGTGAGTTTATTCATTCGCGAACCACAAGTTGTGGGTTTGCTGTGAGCCAGTGACAGGGTATGGCTAGGAATATGATGGAGTGCTTATGACATTCCACGGAGCTAATACCTGTCTGAGAATACCAAAGCATTCTGGGAATGACCGTCTTTTCTCTTCAGAGATGAGGACCTGCCATCCCGAATATTTTCAGTGTAAGAGTGGACACTGCATCCCTGACGACTTGAAATGTGATGGAATGATCGACTGTTTGGATGCCTCTGATGAAACTGCTTGTCGTAAGTGCCTAGATGCCTGTGGCATTGTTTATCTGAACTGTATGTGTATGGCAGTTTAATCCCCACCTCTTACATCAGCCACCACTTCTTAGATGAAAAGGCCATAGGTATTTTCTAGTCAGCGTTCATTGATAATTATCAATTTACCCAGGGTCTGAGTCACCATATCCATATATTTCACAGTAGTCTTTCAAGGGCATTTCATTAATAATATTTTAAATAGAGAATACATTAAGTATCTGTGCTATCAAAAGTATTTACATAGTGTCAGCTACTATACAAATCATTGATTGGATAAAAACATTGCAGGTAAAAGAAGACTATTTGAGCGATAAATTAATGGGTATAAAGAACTTGGATTGGGTATTAGCATATAATGAATTTACAGCATTGAAAATTTTTCTGAATTGCGTGATGGCATATAAAAATTATTTTAAAATGCAATGTCAATATGATTATTCATATTTTAGTCTTTATGAATCACTGAATAAACGATAACTGTTGATGATGCTCCCTGGTAGATATTGTTGATAATGAGGCTGCCACTTCCTAAAAGCTGCTTTCAACGAGACTGTATACATGGATCATGGGTAAAGCCAGTGCTGACAGAGCTGAACAGTTGCACATGCCTATAAAGAAAAGTCCAGTGCTGTCCACCGAATGACTCATGTCATTGAATACTGGGCTTGGAAAACTCTCCTTAAGAAGTATTCCATCAGAATTTCAGTTTAAGGCCATGGTATTTCTGCATGAGTAAGAAAGAGCAGGCGATAATGGAAAGAGCTAAAGGAGAAATAGCAGGTTGACTTACCAAACCCGTAGCTTCTTCTAATAATTTGAATATGTGTCTTCCCCACCAACAGCCACTCGCTTTCCCAATGGTACCTACTGCCCAGCTGTTATGTTCGAATGTAAAAATCATGTTTGTGTCCAGTCGTCTTGGATATGTGATGGCGATAACGACTGTGGCGATGGTTCCGATGAAGAACTTCATCTGTGCTGTAAGAGGGAGAGAAATGGAGTGAATGGGAGTGCTAGTTAGCAAAATCTCAATGTCTCTTACGTGGAGCATGCGACCTTAAAGACAGTTGTACAGTTTTTGAGTACCAGACACATGATCTGCTTTACTGTAATTTCACTTGGACTTCTTGCTTAGTTCTCTATTTGGAACATGAGAAAGTTGGCAAACATCCATGGCTTTAAACATTTAATGGCCTTAGAACACAATTTCTTCAAAAGAAGTCTTAGTTGGAAACCTAATATATATAAATAGAGGCAGATCTGTGGTGGTTGAAGTCTGAATACATGGGGGTGTTGTATCTCTCCTGCTTCATCCTACTTTCGGTGCCCCTCAAAAGCATCTCTTCCAAACCCCAAAGTCACTTTCCTTTACGTTATAATTTAAGGCCATCTAATTCCCTTCTGTCATATGATGTAAATTTGTTTTTTAAACAAGTGAATCTCAATTGGGGTACACATCAGCATCACTCGGGGAGAAGTGTTTTAAAATCACATGCCCTGAGCCCACACCAGGCTTAGACCTAATGAACTAGACTCTCCATGTATGGGGGCTGGGCAAATGTACATTTGAAAAACTCCTTAGCTTTTAATTTAGTCCCGTGTTTGAAAACTACTGATTTTGATAAAGTGATTTAAAATAGAGTTTGTTTTGACTATTTTCCTACATGCTTAAAGAAGTTGGAGAGACTCTAGGGCAGTAGTTCTCAAAGTGCCTTCCTTGTGTTAGGAGAGTTGGTATCACTTGGGAACATGTTACAAATGCAAATTCGTGGGCCCACCCCAGCCGGACCTTATCCAAATCCCCGGCAGTGAGGCGCACCATTCTCTGCACTTAATAAGCCCTACAGATGAATCTGATACAAGCTAAAGGTTAAGAATTTTGTGTAAATAAAACCCTCAACACAGGAGAAGGCACCCCCGAAACATTCCTGCTGGAACTCTTGATTAGCTCCTATTCTGACTCCACTGCAATCTGCTTCTCAAGTTCACATCACCTCTTCTGGTTTCCTAGACTCATCACTATTCATTTTAACCCAGGGATTTGATTCTAGAAAATGATATATCAGCATATTTCCTTCCCTTCAGAGAACTGTAATTGGCATACATTATATTTTCACAGTGGCATCCCACCATCTTTCTTGCCACCTTTGTTTTTGTTAGGAACTATCCATGTTTCGTTTTGTTTTTAACTTGATGAATCTTGAACAATATCTTAAGCATATGTAATTTTCAAAGACGTCTTTAGGAAGTTACTTTCCTCTATGGGATAAAGTGCTTGTAGCTAGTAGTATTAAACTTTTGAGAGGCAGAGACACAGCCACATTAAAAAGTGACCAACACTGTTTTATAATGTTGAACTTGCCTTTCATAGCAAATAATTCTTTGAATAATTCTATTAACCATACTTCCAAGAACCAGCTCTTGAACCTGATCTTTCCCCCAACCAATATCACTATAAGTCTTTCCTCTTACTCCGGGTGTGGTACAAAGGCAGAAGGAAATCAAACAGCCCAAGTCCTCCATGTGAAAAAAGAACACACACGTGTGTTGAGGTCACTGAATTCCTGGTCCATATATAGAGGACCTTGCCCCTGTACCAAACAAGTAAGGTACCTGGGGCCTATCCTTGGGTTCCCCATAGGTGCACAAGCAGCAGTTAGAGGTCTAACTCTGGGTAACAAAATGAGTCAGGGTTTGATTGTGAGATATCAACTTTAAATGTAATAGGTGAGGGAATGAATAAAGGAAGGAAAGGCCATCATGGTGTAAGATTTTCATGAAAAGACTTCATGTTCCGGAGACTCAATGACAACTGCAGTGAGAGGGACAAACAATGGCCGCCTGGCTATTAGACTAAGAGCTCATGTATATAGTCCTGCTGGCCCTCCGGCCTCACGGCCACAATTGTCCTCACTCTGTGCTCCAGCCACAGAGTCTTTTTATTCATGTCCGAAAGCTTGCCATGCACCTTCCTGACTCAGAACCTTTCCACATGAAACCTCTTCTAACCCCTCTCCCCGAGATCGGTATCAGGTACCCCCAGTAGATGCTTTCAGAGCGTGTTTCCTTTGTGGCTCTTATCAATATTGTAGTTGAATGGTTAATGTGTAAAGTCCCGTTCTCTGCTAGGATGAGGATTCCATGAGGACAATGCCTTCCTTAAGAGTTCCATGCCTTCCTTGTTCCCCATTGGATCTGATGCCTAGCACAGTGCTGTGCCGTGTGCTAGATACTCAGGAGGGATGTTTCATTGCTTAATCGAATGAGCGAATGAATGGATGCATCAAGCAAGCCTGGTGCTGGCATAGGAGTGTTTAAATATTGACACGTGTTTTACTCTTAACCTGTACTTTTGGTTTTTCGTCTTTTGTTTTAGTGAGTGTTCCCTGTGAGTCACCATACCGTTTCCGGTGTGACAACAATCGCTGTATTTACAGTCATGAGGTGTGCAACCATGTGGACGATTGTGGAGACGGAAGTGATGAGAAAGAGGAAAACTGTAAGCAAAAGTCAAAAGGGAAAAGGAAAATCTAAGGGCCCTAAAGTGTCTGCAGTTTGCAAAACGTACCTCTGGGATTTCAGTTTGTTCTGTAGAGGCTTGAGCTATACCTATGACGGTAGATCGCAGCTGACAATTGTTTCCCCAACCCTAAAAACACATGTAAAAACTCAGATGCAACCCTTCTCTACTTATTCTTATCTCTTTTGAGGGAGAGATTGGCAAGGGAAGGCCCCCACCATGGGGAATGGGGAGTGAAGGACAGTCATTGCAGAGTCCATGGCGCTGCTCGGGAAGGAACATCTGTGTCCATTGTTCCGCACTGACTCTGCCTCCTTGTCTAGTTTCCTCTTCAAGTGAAGAGGAAACAGGAATATGACCAGCTTTCTCAGCCCACTTCCTGCTTGTAAAGGGTGGGGGCCCAAGAGCTTTTGAAAAGTCTCAGTCACAGTGCTTTGGTTTATTTGGTCATATATTTTAGAAACAGTAGGCTTTGGATCTATTTGTTTCCAGTCACTTATAAAAGTCAATAACCTCACTCCGTGCTCCTTTTGAGACATAGTTCTTGAATCTGCTTTATTTCTTTGTTTTGTTTCCCTCATGCACCTTTGTGTCAGCTGTTTGTCAGTTACATTCAGGCCATTTAGAAAAGTAGACGGGCAGTCATTTCATCCAACTAAGAGGTTTTACTGGGCTTTTGTGTCTCAAAGCCTTTTAAACGTTAGACTCTCACTGTTTGGGATCTAAATGCAGTCAGCTTTTCCCACACTGCAAATTTCCAGACTTGACTTTCTTTCAGTACTGCTTATAAATCAGCCAGTTCTTCTCTGAGCTTATCTCTTTCTTATACTACCTTGCCAAACTCAGGTAATGGCAAGCAATGCATATCATTAACTCTCTGTTTTCTACCCTCTTTGCTGAAACTGACAAGTTCAGTCAGCCTGGCCTGCCTTTCAACTTTTCCAAGGTGACAGCTTTACCAAATGCTTTACCATTGCATCACACAAGTCTCCATCTTTCCTGCCTCCAGCATCTGTTTCCGCATCGTTTGCTTCTTAACTGTGAAGACAATGCCAAATATTTTAGGTTTTTGTTATGAAAGTACCCTGCATCTGTATTATTCAGGGTAATTAATATTAGCTGTCCCAACCAACAAATCCCAAACTCTCAGTGGTGTGACCACAATGATTTCTCTGTCACTCACGTAAATGCTAGTGCAGGTTACACAGCCCTCCTCCATCTTGTAGCGAGGCCACCTGAAACACGTGGCCAAAGCAGGGAGTGGCACATGAGCTTTTAATAGCTTCAGCCCAGAAGTGACACATGTCACTTCCAACTTATAGTCCGTTGGCCAGAGCTAGTCACATGATCCCAACATAGTTGCCAGGGAGACTGGGAAATGCCAGGAAGCATGGGCTTATTTGTGAGTAATAACTGTCTCTGCCACAGAGGGAGGCATCTTGTGTCTCAGAAGAAAATGTTTTGATTTTTACTTGTTCTTAAATTACAGGTGTAGGTTCAACCCCTAGACCTTGTAGAGAAGATGAATTTAAATGTAGCAACAAGCATTGCATTTCACAGCACCTTGCGTGTGATGACATTGACGACTGTGGTGACCAGTCTGATGAAATGGGTTGCAGTAAGTAAATGCTTATTTTTACTTTATTGTGGTAACTCAGGCTTATAGAAGGAAAGCATGCAATGACATAAAAGTAGATGATAATCATATATTTCTCTGTAATGTACACTGTGCTTTGAACTGTAGTCCAGCCCACAGCTGCTTGTTATTGAACACTTACTTTATACCAGACATTGTGCTACACGCTTCAGGGATTACCTCATGTAATCCCTGTAACAATCCCGAGTTAGGTCTCTCTCTCTCTCTCTTTCTCCCTCCGTCTCTCCCTTTTTATAATACAAATGAGAAAACCGGTTTAGAGGTGAAACTGGCTATGTCTTTCAGCCATAAAGAGATTGAGTCAGGGCTTGAATTCTGATCTATCTAATTGCAGAACACTAGGTGTTCTCTTCCCAATTCACTAGGTGCCTCCTGGCTACATTTTTTATTTATCAGTCTGCATATTTTTTCACCTTAAGCCAAATGCAGTATCCTTGGCACTTAGGGAAAAAGCTTCTAAAGGTAGTTGGTAAAGATGGGACTATCACAGTGGACCTTGGAAGGAACATTTATTTTTATTTTTAAAGTAGAGGGAGGAATGTGTGTGGGAAAAGGATAATGAACACAACCAAGAGACATGTTAATAATTTGCACCTTTGCAGTCCTTTATAGCTCTTATGAAATGCTTTCACATACATCATTTGATTTGTCATTCAAGTTAGCCCCATTGGGGCACTGCTGTAATGACTATATAATGAAGCTCAGAGAGCTTAAGTAACTTGCGTGAAATTACATAGAGTGGGAGAGGCAGAATTTGAACAGTCCCGTGACTCCAGGCTAGGAGAGCTGGCCTCTAGTTCCTCTGCCACTAGCTGTGCCCCTTTGGCACCTACTGACTTCTCCAGGCCTCTGTTTCTTCACAGGAGAAAGGAGGGAGTTCTTCAAACTCTGGGAGTCTCTGACGTAGTCACCTTAGTCAGCTCCGTGTGTTTCCAACTTCTTCGGCTTTCATCACTTTTTTTTCTGAGGCATCCCAAACATTTCTGCTGCATGGATTGCAAAGGGGGACGAATAACCAGCCCTACAGAGTTGACGTCATACACTTTCTCGGTGGGGTTTTAGAGTTTTTGACATAATGCAGTACTTGATTAAATATTTTTAAAAAGCATGAATGTGACAGGATTTGCAAAATTGGATGGTAGATTTGGGTTTGATGTTCCAAGACTGCTATGTGAGCAGTTCTAGGAATTGGGAGTATTTCCAAGTTGGGCTTGGGTCAAACATTGGTTTCTGTTTCAGTTGCCTGTGCCAGCTAAACGGCTTATAATTGACTACGGTACTTTGTATTCAAATGATGTTTAATTGAAAGCAAGGTTTATTTAAAGGAAATAAGTAGCATACATTAATTTAGGTATAAAAGCAGCATTTCTGTTTAGATATTAAGTGGATATGTGACATGGAATTCAGTCTTACTGTTATCGGCTAATAATTTGACAAAGACTTAATCTAATCTACTTGACTTTCTTTTCCCTTTCTCCTCTTCTATCTCCTATTCCTCTTTTATTTTTCTTTTAAACAGGATCACTAAGGTGTTCAGGACATATATTTGCTTTTTTAAAAAATATTTTAAATCAGGAAAGACATTAATATTTTTTCTAGTACCATTGAGGTATAAAGGAAAGAAGTTAACCTTAGGTTGCAAATATTATTTATGTGATTATAAAGGTAGATTGACTTGCTATGTCTCAGTGAGTTCTTATTCCTTCTTCATAAGATGGAAAATAGAGTGTCTATTTTAAAAATAAATTGTCCTATGTCTGGACTTGGAGAAATCTGTTGTTATATGGATTAAAATGGTGACTGTTTTCAAATGCAAGAAGTTATGAGAAGGCCCTCAAATTTGAGGAACAATCTCATAATGTTATGTGGTTTCTGCTCTTGTTAAGGACTCTTGTTCACATGAGTATACTCACTCAAGAGAGCAGTTTGTCCACAAATTGTTACCTCCTGGGACCTCTAATCACATTATAGACTTTAGAGCTGGGAGGAGATTAGAGTCTAGGCACATGAGACTCAGAGAGGTTATGTGACAGGCTGAAGGCTATCCAAGTTAATAAAAATAGGTCACATTTAGTTAGCAATGTAGAGGAGACATCGCTACCAATCTTACATAAATTTAAAATATAATAAGGGAATACTGTGAGAAACTTTATGCCAATCAATTAGACAACTTATGTGAAATGGATGAATTCTTAGAAAGACAGGAAACACTGAAAGTCACTCCAGAAGAAATAGAAAATATGAATAGACTTATTCAGCAATGTGTAGTTGTTAAGAGCTCAGACTAAACCTTTATTATAAGGCTTTCATGTGTAGAGCTCTGAAGTATGAACTCCAAGGGAAGCATTCCATGAGTGCTATTGTGTTTTATTTTGTAGTTATTTTTTTTTGAAAGTCAATGTTTTTAGTTTATTTAAACCACATATATTTATATAGTCACTGTACCCTAAGGGTCCCTGAGAAGTGGTTAAGTTCACCTCATCCCTACTGTAGAAGATAGGTAGATGTAAATCTATTTGCATTTGAAAGAATTGAGTCAGGAGATACCACAGTCTCTTTGACTAAAATATTCAGAAGGCTGTGACCATCTGAGAAGTAGATGAAGCTCGAATCCTTTGTGGAGGCAACTACCCTTCTCAGCCCCCCACATCCCATCATCACTCACTATCTGTGTTTATCTTTGTCAGCTTCCCTGTAAGATCTAGGTCTGGAGGTAGATGAGGACTCAGGATAAAAGAAGCAAACTGATAAGAATGAAAGCCAGATAGCTTGGACAGAAATTGGCACAGACAAGAACTGTGGGCGGTGATGAGCAAGTAGTGTCAGTGGAGTCTGAGCTATTAAAAGTCTGTCCTGGAGGATCTGGACCACAGAACAACAGGGATAACAAGGGCCAGTCACATGGGCCCTACAAAGATAAACTATCAGTTGAATATTTTTATTATGAAAGATATAAAATTTAGAAAATATATTAACAATTAAAAGTAAAAGTTGCTTGAATCTCATTGTTAAGAGAAAACTAATCTAAGTTTGATGTACTTTTGTTGTCTTCTTTTGCACATATATGTGCAAAAAATCATTCTTAGTATTTAAAAAAATTTAAAGAAATGTTTTATGTTGTTACAATCTTTTTCTCCATTTTTATTATAGATATTTACTATGTCAAAGCATCATTTGAAACCATGAATTTTAATGGTCGCGTAGCAATCTATCATGTAGATAATCATAACTCATTGATTTTAAGATGCATATTTATTTTCACTCTTAATATCTCTGAAACCAGGATGTATCTTACAATTCATAACATGCCATAGTGTAAGTCCCAGATCTTTTCTATTTTTACTGTTACATAAAATAAGTGTGGTGTCTTAGATTTGATAAAACACAGTACACCATAATTTATTCCCTATTGTTGAATGTACATTCAAGTTGTTTTCAAATTTTTCTCATTATAAATAATATTATAACCCTTAAACATAAATCATACTGCATATTTTTATTCCTTGTGGGAAAATTTATTAATGTGGAATAACTGGGTAAAAGAGTATGAATATTTTTGAAGTCTTTGATATATACTTATTGCAAAATTCCTTTCCATGTATACCGATTTATGGTTCTAATAACAGTAGTATGAATTACGACTAATTACATGCATTTTATTCATGCTGTCCCAAACTTACTTAGCAATGTGTAGTTGTGACTGATCTAGTTTATACCTTCCATTTGTAATGCTGGTATTTTGTTTTACAGATAAAGGAAAAGAAAGATCATGTACTGAAAATCTATGTGAACAAAATTGTACCCAATTAAGTGAAGGAGGATTTATCTGCTCCTGTAGACCTGGGTTCAAAGCCAGTATTTTGGACAGAAACTCCTGTGATGGTAGAGTGTATTTCCTCCAATTCCTATTAGGAGAAACGTGTACATTTTATGTTCTCTATTCATTCCCTTTTGTTAAACCACTGTTTAATTCCCTTAATGGGGCTAACCTCATGGTTCTAGCTCATTAAAATAACTCAGGTGATTTTACTGTTAGATAGTAATGATCAGTTCTGAATGAGGTAGTGAGCTCTACATTCATGATGTATATAACCAATGGTGACAAATGTCAAGATCTATTTTCCTCATTAAATTGTTGGGCTGTGAAAAAAACCCCAAAGCTCAGGGAATGCCAATTTTTTTTTTTTTTGCCAATTGCTTTTTTCCATGCTATATTACCGTGCCTAGCAGAGCACTGGGCAGATAGCTCATCTGCAGTAAAATCTGTGAAATTGATATGATTTATGAAGGCCTCAATGATGATGGCTGTTTATTGTATCACTGTATGAGACCATTGTTTTTTAACAAACACAAGTCTTACTTTCTTCATCTTAAGTCAAACAACATATTTATTACACGCCTACTTATGTGAGACATAAATGAGTTCTAAGGTAGAGTCGGAAGGTAGCTTACGAAGATGGCAAGGGATGAGTATGATTGTAAGTGTCCTTTATTATTTAAATTTACTGTTTCTAATTCATGACGTGCCATGCTCAGATGATTGGAACAGTTCTTTTGGAAGCTGAAGCTTAAGAACTCTATTGAAAAACCAAATCAATGACTTACATTCCTGAAGCTAGTTAGCAGAAGGGGAAGTGGTACCAAACAACAACAAAAGAACATCTGCTTCCTGAAAGGGAAAATTTTGTTCTGCTATTGTACAGAGTCAAACTGCTTCAGTTTAAACCCTGTCTTCATTGCTTACCAGCTTTGGGACTTTGGGTTTAACAATAGTTCATACCTCATAGAGTCTTTCTGGAAGATTAAACAAGGGAAAAAAGCATGAAAGCATGTGAAACAGTATCTGAAACTTAGTAAGTGTTCTATACATGTTGGTATCTGCTTGTTTTCATCTGCAGTCTTCTCAGTCCTCATTGCTTGTGAATATGGATTTAAACAAAAGCAGGGTTTCTAAAGAATGGATGGGAACAGATGTTGCGTATTTGGTTTTATTTTGCCTACAGACATCAACGAATGTGAGCAATTTGGGACCTGTCCCCAGAACTGCCAAAATTCCAAAGGAAGTTACGAGTGTTACTGTGCTGAAGGCTTCAGATCCTTGAGTAGCATCTATGGAAAACGGTGCGAAGCTGATGGTACGATGGGTTCATGTCGGGATTAATTGACTCTTGGTGAAATAAATGCGGATGAGTATGATATACCAGAAAATAAACTGTAGACTCTCAGTCTTATTTTTAATTCATCAGTTACTTCTCTTCCAAAACCCATCCAGTCTCTTCTCCACTCTCCTCCCTTGCCAGATTTAAATAATAACTAGTCTCCCAACAAACATATATCGCGTTTCCCCAAAAATAAGACCTATCCGGACAATCAGCTCTAATGCGTCTTTTGGAGCAAAAATTAATATAAGACCCAGTATTATGTTATACCTGGTATTATATCATATATCATATCATATCATCATATCATATCATATCATATCATATCATATCATATCATACCCAGTCTTATAGTAAAATAAGACCTGGTCTTATATTAATTTTTGCTCCAAAAGATGCATTAGAGCTGGTTGTCCAGCGAGGTCTTATTTTCGGGGAAACACGGTAGGAATCAAACAGGAATCAGGTGTTACTTATTATTCTGGACTTAGCCTCTTGTCCACCTTGATAAAAACTTCAGAAGGTGGATAGGATATCACCCTCCAGAAGATTCAAACAACAAAAGCTTTCTCATAGAATGATCATCGACAGAATGAAATTAATGAAGCTCTAGCTCTACAGCGCCCACTCCACTGACATCAAAGTCTGAGGCCCTCTAATCCAAGATGGATCATAAAAACAGTCACATTCAATTGGTGCAAATCAAACACATCTGGTTGACATGTCCCTTTTTTATGGTCCATGGACTACTGATCACAGATAGAAAGAATGTGCCAGAAAGCCTGGCACATTCGTAATTTCAATCATTAGTTCTACATTTCAGGTTAAGGCCAGTATCTGAGAATCAGGCCTGATAGATAGAAAGCAGTAATACATACTAGGTAGAAATGAAAAAAAAAAAAAAAAAAGAGAGAATGACTAATTCAGAAGTATTATAGTCCAAATTTCCAGAGGTCTGATTTAAATCAGCATATTCCAGTTAAGAGGTATAGGTCTTTATCATCTTACAGATTTGAATCTGAAGTTTGTAGTAGAGTTTATGGAACTTGATAAGAAAAGAGCATTTTATTTTGCAAATTATGGGTAAATGGCTGTTTAATTTCTTCATACAAATTGTGCTTTTAATGCATATATTTGACTAGCGTACTTAAATATTTTACCCTCCAAACATTTTTGACTCTGAATGAAAACTAGGGTAAAGGCATTTGAACAGTTGGTTTGGTAATTAAGCAGCAAATTAAAAAGCGTTTAAATCTTTTAACTAAGGAGATGACTGAAATAAATTAGAATATTCATAGAAAACAATGTCAAGATAGGAAATTTATAAAATGAACTTTCAAATGTAACTTAAATTAGATTCAACTGACAGTAGACAAGTACATTAAATAAAAAGAAATAGACAATACATCTCAGGATGCGTCACCATTAGAATAGCTGCTGTAGGTAAAAAAAAAAAAAATTTAAATCAAGAACAAGCTGTTCTTTGTCATTAGCTAGAAGCTAAATTGGGTCATGGAGCTGATTATCCATTAAAAGAATCACAAAATCTGTCAGTAAAGAGTGAGGAATGAGGACTAACTGGCAAACTTTTAGTAAGACTATCTATACATAATGTATTTCTTCTGTGAGGATGAATGCCTACAATCTTGTCTGATTGTCAGTGAATAAAGAAAAAATTTCAGGGGAAAAGAAGACGTTTTCTAGGGGTCTCAGTCTTGCCTTCCTCCAAACTGTTGCCCACTGAGGACAAAGAATAAAGAACTGATAATGTCCCTAACAGAAATGTTAGCTTTGCACCTGAAATAGAGATGAACCCACGGTCCTAGACTTTGCAACCCAGTTGGGTAGTCAACTCTATTGATTAGCAGAGAGAGTCAGATTCCTATAAAAACTCATGTTACTTTTTTTAAGGGGGGTAGGATACGTACTAGTTTATATAAAATATATTTTATATACTTAATATTTAGAAAGTTCAGGGAGAATTCAAACAGATAAAGCAGACTTTCATTTATTTACAGGTAACCCTCCTTTGTTGCTGCTTCCTGAAAATGTGCGAATTCGAAAATACAATCTCTCATCTGAGAAGTACGGGGATTATCTGGAAGAACAGGAACATATTCAGGCCGTTGATTATGATTGGGATCCCGAGGGCATAGCGCTCAGTGAGTATCCGCTTTGCATATGTCCTTGATGTGAATTGGATTGACTTACAAAGTGTTGAGCTTGGAGAATTAATCTTTTGAGTGAATTGTGTTCCATGAGCAGAAGAGCAAGCTCCTCCAATCCAGCATGCTCCAGACACCTTAGCATGGCTGTGGGTCCCAGCCAACCTTTCCCAACTTCTCACCAAACCTTTTGCCGTCTCTGGAGATTAATACTTTCAGGACCACTTCATAGCCCTTTGTTTAGTATCTCCTTGTCTTTGCTCATGCGAATCTTGTTCTTCCCCGCCATGGTACACTTAGAAAATTTCTACTCAAACTTCAAAGACCCAGTTCAGGTGTCACCTTCTCAGTGACATCTTCTGGAATTCCTCCTGGCACAGTTCCATGACTGCTCACCCGTGAGCCTGTAGCATTTTATCCATGCTTTTACCAAAACACATGTTACATTGAGTTACGGCTACTTGTTCACGTATTTTTCTCCCTACCCATTAACCATGTGCTCTTTGGAACCAGAGACTGAATCTAATTCATGTCTACATGCCTAGTACCTGACCCAACATCTAGTGCAATATATGTGGTGGGAGCTCAAAAAATTTAGTGCAATTAATGAAAAAATGAAGAATGCTTATTGTTGAGTTTGTCATGGCTCTGGTCAGTGTGTGGGAGACGGTAATGGGGCAGGAGTTAGAAAACTTCTATTCCTGTCTCCGTTATCTACTAGCTGTATTATGACCTTACATAATTGTAAGAATTGTCTGGATCTCCTTTTCTTATCTATAAAATAAGAACAGTAATCTTTTCTTCCTGCCTAACTCAGAGTTGTTTTGAAGATCAAATGAGATTGTAGATGGGAAACTGTTTTGCAAACTCTCAGTAACTATGCAGTGTATGATTTATTATTATTGTGTTTTCATACTTAGTTATGCAATACAATAAGCTTTTTAAGACTAGTATATAGCTAGGAAAGTATATGCCTTAAAAGTCACAATCTTCCTATGCTTTTTAAAATGTCTGCTGTCCACTATCCTTTATTCTGTACATAAATAGGACTTATCTACATGGCTCCTTTATTGTCACTATTACCAAGTATGATTTCAGACTCGGAACAGCCTGCTCCTGGTTTATCTATAATTCTATTTTGGAAACTAGAACTTGATCCTAATGAGAGTAAATAAGCTCTTGGCTGAAATATATTTTAATGCATTACCTTCAAATAGAGATGACTAAGTATGTATTAGTGCTATCAATTAAAGCATTCATTGCTAATAGCTCTTCAAGTATGATAGTTTTTGAGGTTTGATCGTATTGATGTTATTGAATTTTAATATTATCGGAACAATGAGGAGATAGAGTTGTCAGTAATTGAACAGTAGTTCAACTAATTAGACCTCAGTTCCTCCCTTACCTGATGTTCTTAACAGGAAACTGACATGTGTGTCTTGCCTCTGCAGGTGTCCTATATTACACTGTGTTAGGGCATGGCTCTGATTTTGGTGCTATCAAACGTGCCTACATCCCCAACTTTGAATCCGGCAGCAATAATCATGTGCAGGTAATTAACCTGGGCCTGAAGTACATAATGCAGCCTGATGGATTAGCAGTGGACTGGATAGGAAGGTAAGTTTAGCACACATTCCCTTCTTGCCTGTTCTATTTTCCTGGTCAGAGCTGCTTCCTGCACACCTGGGCTCATGAGTTAAGCTGGACCAGATATGGGTATGCTCAGCCGCTGGAGCAGCTGGGTGATGCCTGGGCTTGTTCTAGCCCCAACGACCACCTCTGCATACCCCACTGTGTCCTAGAAACATTATCATTTCCTGTATCCTATGTGCACCATGACAAAGTTTGGAAAAGCAAAAGGTCAAGATTCTATATTTATATCTGTGAGAACATTCTTGCCAACAGAGTTCTAGATTCCAAAATTAACTTTTCAGCACTGTTTATTTTGTGAAGAAATGGGACAGCTTCACAATTCTCCAAGCAAAGTAGTTGAGATGAAACATTTTTCTCTGTGGTCATCATTTCAGGGAGGAACAATCTACATGTGTTTTTAACAGGCTATGTTGTCTGAACAAATTGGAAATTTGACTCTCCTGTTTCATCTTTGGGTTTTTTTGATAATAGAGGTAGTGTAAGCTCCATTCTGCTCTTTTAGGTTTTCTAGAACCCCAGGAACCAGAGCCACACATTTTGGATGAGCCCTAAAAGTAAGAACCTTAAGTAGGTTTATCATCAGGTTGATGTATGAGACACAAACTGATATGGAAAAGTCAGTAAGCTCCTTCTTTATCAAAGAGCCTTGCACTGGAGCAATGTTTGTGGAAAAGTGGTAACATTAGAATCAGAGCTCAAGCATTCATAGAATCCCTTATGTCCTTGAAAATGAACTAATAATGGAAAAAGATTGGAGAGAGAAGGCTCAGGGACTTGCTGCCCTCTGGGAGAATGGAGAGTCATTCACCATATTTATTAATTTTAACCTTTAAATAAACTTGTCTGGTATTTCTGGAAGACTTGAACATCTCTGAAGAAGTTAATTAAGTCCCCACTCTGACTGCAGGCTAACAGGAGACTTATTTCAGCGTTTTCTGTCAGGAAACAAGGCCTCAGAGATTCAGGAACTTGAAACTCTAGACTTGAACACTTCCTTCTGAAAACCAAGCCGGCAATAGCAGACCTGTCTTCTTGTTTGAAGTTTTAGGCTCTTTCTCAGCCTAATGAGTGAGTCAATTAAGAAACAGAAGGAACGGTCTCTGCCTGTGAGAGACTGAGACCTGCAGTTTTAGGGATGGAAGAAGACAGGGTGGCCTGGCTGAGCTTGTTACTTTGAAAGCCTATTTCCCATCCTTGGAACTGAAGCCATATTCCTGTTGATTCCAGTGGGGCTCTTGGCTGATTCAGCCGCCTCACAGCCAGTGAGGATTAAAGGGGCAGCCCAACCGTGTTTACGACTTCTCCCTAGAAGTACATGTCTCATACTAATGCCAGATGTGAGGTCTATCTTCATGCCGGACCTTGGCTGGTTCAGCTTTTTGGCTGGTCAGGCAGGAGTCCCCTCCTTGCCTCCTTTTTGTACTTGTAACCTTCCAAACGTCCCCTTGGCTGCAGAAATTGGGGCATTCCTGAGAGAGGGATACTGTGCTGGGATCACAGTATCTGAGTAGCTGTC
Source organism: Rhinolophus sinicus (assembly GCF_057876585.1). NCBI lineage: Eukaryota > Metazoa > Chordata > Mammalia > Chiroptera > Rhinolophidae > Rhinolophus > Rhinolophus sinicus. The sequence continues at coordinate 158,723,621 of NC_142517.1, read as the reverse complement.
TCACCAGCCAGAACTTCCAAGTTAAATGCTCTCATCTTCAAACCTCCTCCCCAGAAGTGACCAGTCTATACTTTTCAGGCGTTTAACTTTGTCGTTCTAAATTCAGGCATATTTACTGGTCAGATGCCAGGAGTCAAAGGATTGAGGTGGCTAAACTTGATGGAAGGTATAGAAAGTGGCTGATTTCTACCCAACTGGATCAACCAGCTGCAGTGGTCGTGAATCCTAAGCTAGGGTAAGTACTTGAAAGAGTCTTTAACATTCTAACAGATATTTTCTACTGGATTCTCAAAAAAAAATTGCATGTTTAATTATTTTTTTCCTAATTGTACTGAAAATTTCTTGGATTTTTTTTTTTGTAGTGGCATCTATGACTATTTTTAAGAATTATAATGTGCCCTAAAGATCATTTAGGACCAAGCAGGCTTTAGACTGATGCTGTGTAAGGGGAAGGCCTCTGGCAACCTTGTTTCCAGAGCCCACACATTCCTCAATGGAATCTAAGGATTGGCCTATGCCTGATGATTGATTTAGACTGGAGATTGCAAAGTGGTGGCTGGTGGGCTAAATATGGCCCATATGCATATTTGATTTGAACTAACAGAGCTTTAAGTTTTTTGTTTTACTTATTTGCTAACGTAAAAAAAATTTTTTTAATCTGTATTTTGGGCTTGAAAAATCAGAAGGACTCATAACACTAGATAGGTATGTTTTCCTTGATTCGGTGTTGCCTGGAACCTTTAGAGAGGGTATTGCTTTCCCCTTTACTCAACATTTGTCACTGCTCTGATCCACTCATTTATCTTGCCTGCCTGGTCCTTTTTAGGTATTCGAAGTAATGCAATCCCTGGTCTATGAAATTCTTCTCTAATTAAGTATTCATTGGATGGAAAATAATACATTTTAAAAGAGTTAGGACATAAGCTCCATGAGGGTAGGAATCCTTGTTTGTTCTCTGATACATCTCAAATACAGAATTGTGCCTCTCACACAGCAATCATCAATAAATATTTTTTTGAAGAAGGAACAGCTTTTGTAATTACGTATATATTTTAAAGGGTCTGAATGTATATCCTCGGGCAGTGCTGGGCAGTTTCTATGGAGGAAGTGCAGTGTTCCAGAAGGATAGACCCCAGATGCACTGGCTGCCCCCTTTCTCTCCCTGTCTTCTAAAGTAAAGTAGATAAATAGTGTCACTTAGCACCCAGGAAAACAGTTGATTTGTCTTTTGGAAGTCCATGCTTCCTTTCAGGGAAGATGGCTCACTAGATGAAATGCTGCAATGAAGAAACCTTCTGTTACAGGCTGATGTACTGGACCGACTGGGGCAAAGAACCTAAAATCGAGTCTGCCTGGATGGATGGGCAGCATCGGAACACCCTGGTTCATGAGGACCTTGGTTGGCCAACTGGCCTTTCTATTGATTATTTGAACAATGATCGGATCTACTGGAGTGACTTCAAAGAGAAAACTATTGAAACCATAAAATATGATGGGACTGATAGGAGAATCATTGCCAGTGCAGGTGAGAAATGAGTTAGAATTTAATGTATTAAAAAATCATCTAGTTCCAGTCTCTGCTCATTTTCTCAAAAAGGAACCCTGCTTTTAATAAATGGTTTATATAGTTTCCTAGATACCACTCCCCTCCAGCTCCCAGTTGCTGATTTAAATGCAAATGAAACTATTAGCAATAATTAGGTCCTTTTTGTTCTTTTTACATAATTTTAAAGAAATGCTCTCAGCAGCAGGTATCAAAATAACTGTTTCCTGTTAGGTTGTCTTGTAGAGGCAGCACTCATGTGTATCAGTGGTCATCCATGTCTAGCCACTTCTAGACACATTTGTTTTTAATGTGCCAGATTATTTATTATGTACAACTGGAAACATCTAGAAGAAAAGAAGTATTTTGTTTTCTTATCCAGACTCAGCATTACTGCAACAATCCAGCACATATCAGGTTTACCTGATAAGTGGTGTCTTATGTTCAAAGAAAAAAGAAAAAAATCTCTGTCATACAGAACATTTCCCAAGAATAAAATAAAATCAGCAACTTAAAAGTGAGCAAGTGTCCTATAATTTGTGTTAGTCGGTAGGCATTAATCTAGTTTAATATCGATTATCTTGATTTCCCAGCACAGCACACTTTTGCAGTCTCATATACGGAAAGTCTGCCTGAATGTTCCTGGAATTTCAAGGCGTGGTTTTAGGGATCATTTCAAGCAGAATGTTGTCTGATGGAGAAGTGGGGTTAGGGTATTTTCTTTTCAGTAACCTTGTTTTGTTTTGTTTTGACCCTGTGGGTAAGCAGCAATGAACCCTTATAGTGTGGACATCTTTGAAGGCCGGTTATACTGGGTATCTAAGGATAAGGGAGAAGTATGGACACAAGATAAATTTGGGCAAGACGAGAAAGAGAAAATGCTGACAGTGAGCCCTTGGCTCACGCAAGTTCGAGTCTTTCATCAACACAGATATAATCAGTCAGGTAATCATCAACCTTGGAATATGATGTTCATTATTATTTCAAATTAATGGCTATATTGTTGGAAAATGGTAGTGCATTATAATAGGCTGATCTCTTGGTGCGTGGAGAGAATGAGAGGGAGAGAGAGAAAGAGAGAGAGAGAGTATTTTAATTATTTTGACAAAAGAAAGAAAATTAGAGGTCAAACGAAATTATGTACACCACCAGCAGAATGAAGTAAAAATATTTCAGTCCTCATTGTTTGGAGTTACGGATCTGTATTTCCAGGTCACAGAATCCAGCAGGCATCAGGTCCCTGCTAAGTGTGAGTTGGGTCAATAAGTCACAAAATGGATTTCCTGGACATCATTAGTCTTACTCGCTCTTGCAATTGTAAAACCAGACTAGTCAAGTTATCCTGAGCTATAAGAGACTTACTCTAAAACTGTCCATCAGATGCATTTCTACCCCCTCTCCTCTTTCTCATTTTCTTAATTCTTGGTTCTGCTTCATCAGGTCTAATTCATCGTAAGGAATAAGCTGAAAGGGAAGGGACATTTTTCAAGTGAGGAAAGGAACTGAACTTTTAAGTTCTATATGTCAGATTCTCTCTTCAGTGCTAACCCAGACATCTGTTACTTTAATTAATATTCTCCAAAACTGTATAATGAGGTTTTATTCTCATGTCACCTATAAGGACACTGAGGATGGGAGAGATGTAATAACTCGTGTGCCCAAGTTACACAACCAACAGATGGGTTTTAAACAGAAATGATCTTTTAAATTTAATTCCATTCAACCTAAAGCTCAGCATCTTTCTGTTCTGGTCCCGTGATCAGTATACCTAGATTCAGGTTGATCTCTACAGCTATGTGACCTTTGACAAGTCACCTCCCTTCCCATCCCTGTATGTGAAACAAAGGTGGAACCTGAGGTCCCCTTGAATTCACTGATAATCTGAGACCCTGAATCAGCCTTGGCAAATTGGAACTCAGAGCTGAGCCTCACAGGAAGTGACACTGGTGGCAAAGGCCCTTTCTAGGGACTAACTGCCTTGTGTTGGTAGTAATTGCTGATACTCCAAAACACTCCAGCTCTCGTGTCCTAAAAGCTCCTGTGGCTCTCCCACTCAGCAGTTTCAAAGGCAGGAGGGGAGAGCACAGTACAACGGTGAGCCCCTTCTGGCCCCTGCAGAGAAGACTGCCTAGGATTCAGACAGAGCCAAGTCCGGAGACTTCCTCTGAAGGGGAAGCATCACCATCAGCCCATGCTCTGAGCCCCCAAAGGCCAGTGCCGGGTGCTGTGTAGGCCAGAGACCCCACCCAGCTATGCCCAGTTAGCATTCACTCTGGACCAATAGTTCTCACATTTTAGCTTGTGTCAGAATCACCTAGAGAGCTTGTTGAACACAGATTGTTGGGCTACACCTGAGGGGTTTCTGATGTAATATGCCTGAGGTGGCCTAATTTGAGTTTCTAACAAGTACTCAACTGATGCTAATTTGCTGGTTCAGGGACCACATTTGGGGAATCCCTGCTCAACGTGGGAGTCATAGACCAGTAGCATTGGCATCATGTGGGAGCTGGTTAGAAATGCAGACTGTCACCCCATCCTTGCAGTTTTGAATCTGATTCCCCCGTTGTTTCATATTACAGTAAAGTTTGAAAACCTCTGCTCTAGAGAGCTGAAGAAATGGAAATGGGACAGATTCTGAGTGAGGCATTCGGGACATGCCTTATTTTATCGACATGCCTTGTCACTGGTTACATTGTGGATGATAAAGACTCAGGATCACAGAATGATAGTCTGAGAAGGAATTTAGAGATTATCTAATCCTTGGATAGATCATAATATATGCTAAGGTAGAATTCAGAAGACTCTAGAATTACCTGAAGAACTTTTAGTGGTAATACTGGATGTCTACCTCAGACCAATTTAAATACGAGTTTCTGTGGCATCCATCGTTGTCAATAGCTCCCTGTTGATCCTGATAATCATAGATTTAAATATCCTTGTCCTACAAATAAGGAAATTCTCCTTGGAGGCTGAGGGTGGAAATTGCATCCAATATAGGCTTTGGATGGACCACCATTATGACCTGTCCAAATTTGGGTACTGACAAATCTTGATATAATAATGGGGTCTTACTGGTGTTTTGAACTATCTCAAATTGCTTAGCACTGATTAGTTTGTGAGGTTGTACAGTGACCAGACTGCCTTCCAAACCTGCCAAGGCAATAGAGAAGACAAGCGATGTCAGCAGAAAATGTGAGTAGTGCAGAAGCGGGAGGGACTGTGCCACTTTGGTGGGGTGGCAGGTGACACGTGGCCTAGAGATGTTAGGATGCTGCCTGGGCTTTCATGTCACCTGGCAGGGCCACAACTCAGTTGAATGGCATATCTTTGGTTGGGGTATTCATTTCCTCCTCAGAACCTAACTGCTGTTCTCATCTGCTTTCCAGTGCCCAACCGCTGTAAAAATATCTGCAGCCATCTCTGCCTCCTGAGACCTGGAGGATACAGCTGCGCCTGTCCCCAAGGGTCTACCTTTGTAGAGGGGAGCATCACCGAGTGTAATGCAGGTAGGGGCACAGCCTGGGAAGCCACAGGGGCCTGGTAGAGCTGCTCTGCTTTCTTTAGTAGATTTTCTACCCATGCTTCACCTTCTTTAGGAGCCTGAAGGCTCTGTGGACTGGGTCCTTTGCAGAATGGAGTGGGGATGGTGTGGGGACAGAGTCCCAGAGAGCAGTTTCCAGGCTCTCGGCCTCACATGGAAAGGTGCTGGTTCGGGTAGTAGATGGCCATCAACTGCGGCTAATTGGCCATCAGCTGTAACCAGTTAGCCAATTAGCTACTGATATAACTATCGTGGCTGCATTGGTTGGTTAGTCAGTTGGTTGGCATGCAGAGAAGCAGACAGCAGTTTGCAGGTCGTGTGGATCCAGCCTCCAGTGAGACTATAATGGTATGACTCCCCTATCTATGGCTTCATTGGTGTTCCTTTTTGGCCTATCCATATCCTGCATTCTTATGTGGGGAGCGGGAGCTGAGACCCTGCAGTCGCCTCGCATGTCAGGTGGCTGGAAGGAGGAAGGAGAGATGGAGCACATATGAACAGAGCTGAATGGGACTTAAGGGGCCAAACAGAACTTGTGTTCCAATGATTTCTGAGAATTACTTGCTAAGATCAGCAGAGATATAGATCCAGTGCCTCTAAACCTACTGTTGTGTTGTTTTGCAAAGACATTTTGAAATGTGATTTTCTGTAAGGCCTCTCCCTCCTTTCTCCACCCCTTACTGGATGACTATCACCCCAGAATACATTCAACCTTAGCTGGATTCCTCAAGGTGGAAGACCAGGTTCCTGCAGTAGGGGGCCTTATACAGTACAGAGAGGAGGGCTAGAGGAGGTTCACTGTTTTCCTCACATGCTCATTTCAAGTGCAGAGGGGCCACATTTTAAAAGGTACATTATGTTGTTGGGGGATGGGGGCTAGAGTAAAGAAGCAGTGGTTGAAATCTCATACCAAATGCTATGGATGATCTGTGCTTGGCAAGACCTTTCCTCAGTGACTAAATTGAGGAGCTAATAAGCCATGGGGAATAACTAGTGTCCCTAACTATTCATTGCTTGATAAGCACATTAAAAAATCATCCTGCAGTTCACTAGCAGCCCATTTTATGGCTCACGTCTCCCAGTTTTAGCCAATGGGGAAATGAAGAGGCTTAACCACCACCTTCTACCACCAGGGGGAGCAAGCAGGTACACAAGACAGGACCTGTAGACTCTACAGACAGGCTGAAAAGTTGGCAGGTTTAGATAATGAGCTCAGGGAATAAAAATGGCTTCCCTCTGCCTCCCTTCCCCTACTCCTACTCTCATTCCAGGGCTACTGGGGAAATACTGGCAAGATTACAATATTTAGCAACATTGTGAACAAAATGACAATTTAAAGCTTTTGAGATTTGTGCTGTAGATGGATTGTTCTTACATTGATTGCAATTTCATTTTGAAGGAGAGGTGTTGTCCAGGTTGTCATGTCATTTGCTACTTTCCTCATTTACAGTTTTTGCCAAGTAGATTATATTAAGATTCTCTTTTAAAAGAACTTTAACCAAAGCAAGCATGTTAGTGATGGTAGTCATTGCATATGGGGTCTTGCTTTGGTATATTAATTAATCAATTAATTTAATAAGTGTTTTGTGAGTGTCTACTATGTACTAGGTACTGTGGTAAATGCTGGAGATAACAGAGTGAACAAAACAAACAAACCCCCTGCTCTCGTTGAACTTATATTCTAATAGGACCATAAGTAGAGAACCCAATAAATATATGTCAGGTGGTAAAAGTAAAAGGAGAAAAGTAAAGCAAAAGAAGGAAGAGAGTGGGGTTGCCTTTTTAGATGGAGGAAAGGCCTCTCTAATAAAGAGAATTTTAAGTAGAGACTCAAATTGAGGGACTGAGCCAAAAGGGTATCCGAACTCCTTAAATAAACACACAGGTGATAAATACTTATTGAGCATCTTCTAGGCACAAGACATGGAAACTCTAATGACCTATCAGGCATATCCAAAGATATGGGGGTCTGAGCTGGAGCAGGGACCCAGAGCAAAGGCAGTTTTGGAGGACTTAAAAAAGGGAAGAGATCTCTCACCAGCTGTCTCTCAAGCATCCACATATCTGTATCTATGTGTCTGTCTATTGGTTGATGGTTTGCTGATGCTTTGGAGCGTTTAGTTGAAGTTTGGAGGTGTGCCTAACATGAACTCTCGATTTTGACTGGGTTCATAGAGGAGAATTCTGAACACTTCAAATGAGAAGGTGAATGTCCTAAGAGATTCCTTTACCACAAGTTTCTTTTGACTATTAATGTGTGTTCAGGAGTCTAGAATCTCTCCACTGTTTTGTGGGTGGGGAAAAATGTTATAAACTGCCCCTTTCTTTCCATCAAATGTATGTTATTCCCCAAGACCTTATTATTGGTAAGGAAATTCATCTGACTTAACGGGAAGGTAATGTTTTTAAAGGGAGACTAAGTTCCCTGCCTTCATCACACCCCCATCCTCAGACCCTGGGCTGGAAGCAGGTTTGCATGATATTAGTGCTGTGCTGAGTATGGCTCACTAACACCTGCATGGCTTTGCCTTTCTGCAGCTATCGAAAATCCCATCACCATGCCCGCCCCATGCAGGTGTATGCACGGAGGAAATTGCTATTTTGATGAGAATGACTTCCCCAAATGCAAGTAAGTCTGAATGTTGAGTTCTGAGCTGTAGAACTTGCCTCTTCTGAGGGAATTCAAGACCTTAAAGTAGCCAGAAAAACAGGTACAGGAACCTTGCCAGTTCACTAATTGTCACACCTTACCCAGCTGGCCCTCCCTTGGGGGGATCCACAAAGAACAAAGGCAGTGCTTCTCAAACTGTAACATGCAGAAGAACCAGCAGGGGTCTGGCTCAAAAGCTCATGTCATTCACAGCGTATTTCCAACGAGCTGCCGGGACAAACCACAGAAGTGTGGGCCACACTTTGGGGAGCAAGGCGTTAGAGAAATGACTTCGACCACATTTTCTTACTCACCTGGTATTGTCAGTTACAATTGGATTGTGGGAGAGCAGCTGTCATCAGAGGTGCTTCAGGACCAGGCACACATGACAAGCAGAGTCTGAGCTAAAGACATGGAAAGAAGAGAATTATTGAGAAAGCTCTAACAGAACAAGATAAATGGAGGTCTTTAAAAAGCATTTAATGAAAGTACATCAGAGGAAAGGACATAATCATGGTTTCCATTTTCACTCTCTAAGGAAACATTCCATAGATTAGAAAAGACGCCAGTTAAGTTTATTTGATAAGGCTGACCTTGTAGGTGCCACAGCTATTGTATTGAAAGTGAATTTCCAAAGTCAGACTGCTATTCTTTCTGCCTCTCATCTCTTGGCAGAATAAACGAAAGTCATACAGGATACACTGTCTGTTCAACATGTTAATTTACGTAGTCAAACCTCTCTCTACCTCAAGATGTGCTTATAAAATTGCAACAGACACCTAAGAAGGCAACCCCTTGTGAACAATTCTTTTACTTTCAGGTGTCCTAGTGGCTACATGGGAAATTACTGTGAAATAGGGCTTTCAAGAGGAGTTTCTCCAGGAACAAGTGAGTTTTAAGAATATGAACAACTTGGAAATACTTCACAGTACCTAAATTGAATGCTGTTTATATTCTTTTTAACCCAGTCTTTGAAGAATGAATGGTTCCTCTGCTTCGCATGTTAATATGTTCTCTTCTTCCCTCCTGGACGGCAGCAATGGCTGTGCTGTTGACAGTCATTCTGATCATCATTATTGGAGCTCTGGCGACATTAGGATTTTTTCACTATAGGAAAACTGGCTCCCTTTTGCCTTCTCTGCCCAAGCTGCCCAGGTCAGTTTCATTGTGTGGAATATTGATTTTAGAAGCCTGTGCGATACGACTATGTGAATAACTTAGCATTTTTTTTTAAGTCAAGAAAGCACAATATGCAATTCACCTATTCTGCAGGAAGAAAAAGTAGTGAACTTAAAGAAGTCACTTCAAATCACAACTTCTTAATCAAGCGCTTCTTTAAAGCTTGAATGCTAATCCCATTTTATAGGCCAAATGATTGTGCCCCCTGGTGGGCACGCTGGAGAACGTAGTTGGCTGTGTGATGGGCCAGGCTTTATCCCTGCGAGTCCAAAGCTTTAATATTTCCAGGGTAGCTAAGGGCGTTCACTACCATGTTTGTGTATACATTCAGAGAAGAGATTGAACATTTCATTTAAGTAAGATTTAGCAATATGATGGAGGAAAGGGTACTATTGCAAAAGGTTGTGACAAAAAAATAGGAACTCTATTTCGATTACTTCTTTTCAGCTTAAGCAGTCTTGTCAAATCTTCTGAAAATGGAAATGGGGTGACTTTCCGATCAGGGGCGGATGTTAACATGGATATTGGAGTGTCTGGTTTTGGGCCTGAGTCTGCTATTGACAGAGCAATGGTGATGGTGAGTATGGTTTCAGAATAACTGAAGGTTGTCATTTTTACTGGTTTACTTTAAAAAAGAAAAAGACACTTTTTATAAAGAATAAAATTAACCTAGAAACCAAAAAAAGACTTTATATTTCTCAGAATAAAGTGTTTACTACACAAAGTTAGAAAACATTAGGTCTGTTGCAGAAATGTGTGTAAAAATAGTAATAAAATTGAAATTTACCCCTGCTCTAAGCTGTTGAATTGGAATCATAAATAAGTTTAATTGGAATATTTAATTGGAATCTTAAACAGTTTTACGATTATTGGGAAAGGGGAGAGAGGGCATGATATTATCTTTTTACTTGATGACTTTTTGTATGTTTAAAGGAAGGAGTAGGGAAATATATGTTTCTTAGTCTCATATATTTTCCCACCAATGTATAGTGATGGAATAAATCATGATTTTTTTTTTAGAGCCAATGGTTGGTTCAAATCACAATTCTGCCACCTTCTAAGTATGTAATAATGGGCATGGAGCTTGATCTCTCTGACCCTCACTGCCCCCATCTATAAAATTGGTACAATAATACCTTCTGTGAGAACCAAATGGATATTTTGTGAGTGGACTAGTACAGTATAATCCATACAATCATAATAAGTATTGGGAAATCATTTTCAGTATTCTGTCTTTTCCCCAAAGCTTTCATTTTTATCTCTGTCTAAAAGCACAATATTATCCATTCTTTCTTCTTTCTCCCCTCCCTCTTCTCTTCTTTGCTCTGCTTCTACCATTCACCCTTTTCTCTGTTGTCCAAATCCAGTCCCTAAGTGAGTATTTGTACTAAGGAGCCGTAGATATAGGAAGAGTGTTTCTATTTTCTTGAGCTGATGGATGAATACATTTATGTTACTTTACATGATGGTTTGCCGTATGGAGGCCTTGTGTCTCTGCTGGTTTCTCCTTCTCCTTCACCTCTTTCCCCTCCCCCTCCGCTTTTTATTTTTTCAGTTTCTTCTTGGGCTTTCAAAAGGAGCTTCTCCATGGTACCTAGCATGCCTCCAGGTGAGAGGGGGACACCTTCCTCTATGTGTGAACCAGATCAGTAATTTTTTTTTTCTTTATCAGAGTGATCACTTTGCCATGGAGATGGGGAAGCAGCCCATAATATTTGAAAACCCAATGTATGCAACCAGGGACAGTGCTATCAAAGTGGCTCAGCCTCCACAGGTGAGAAGTCGCATCGTCCTTTCTTTCCGGTGCCACTGCTGCTGGCTCTGGCGCTGTCGCATAATGAATGCCCTCTAGGGGCCGGGCTGCCTCACCTTCCCTCACGTGGAAGGAGACACAGTGCTCCAGTCCTCAGCTTCACTGTCTGACTGTCTGCAGTGGCAGGACTCATCCAAGGATATGAGACCTGAAAACAATCAGAATCCTGTTCTGTGGCACAGTCGTTGAGGTTTGACAACCATTCTGCGGGTGCAGACCTAAGAGCCCTTTCATTCTAGGTGGTCAGAGCAAGAGCGATGAGTCTGTTCAGAGGCTTGGCAAACAGTGCCTGACACACACAGACTCTCCATAAATATCTGTGAAATGAATGAATGGATGATTATCGCGTCCTTGTGCAGAGGTGTGGGGACTGGCTATCCCTTTCTGGGTTCTTGTTGGTATCATGAGGGTGAGATTTGAGGTGACCTCCCTGCGCTTGCCTTTCTCATGCTTTTCTGAAAAGCACAACATGTATACAAAAGTCTCCACCCTTGAAAGGCAGATATCTAAATTCCCTTTGGTGCAGCCCTGTTACTCACTCACCTTCAAGAGGACGAGGGAGATGAGCTAGGAGTCTGGACGAAGGGAACAACTTTTCATTAGGTTGGGATCCATGGCCCCAGCATCACTCCCACTGTCTGTCAACTGTTAGCCTCTCTTTCTTTGTCCAAACAATGGCAGCCTCAGCGAAATACAGTTTTAATGTTAATATCTGCACTTCTTTTGAACTTATCAGATATGGTACATTTTAATACAAGATAGAAATGTTTATTTTATGAATAGCTTTCTTAAGATCAGAAATAGTTGACTCTTGAAAGCATTTTGTCTAATCCTTTCATATCCAGATAGGAAAACTTGAATCACATGGTGAAATAGATATAACATTTTTAGTTGGCATTTTTCCTTGAAGCAAAATGAGGACATGTTTACAAACATATATCCAAGTTTGAGAAGAAATGAAGCAAATGTAAAAATACAGAAGAAAGAGTGAATTTCTACCTGTAATGTATTAATTAGATATCCACGGTAATTTGGGCTTAAGAAGGAATGTCTAGAGGAGTATTAATTCCATTATGCCTCTTGTTTCAAAAATTCAACCCCCTTTTAGCAGTCCTCTGGAATTATTAATTTTATTTTAAACATCCAAAGATAAGATTCTCAGTTCACCGATGAGTTTGGGAATGATTTATGCTATTCTTCTAGAATATCAGGTGCCAATGTAGAACCAGAGTATCTTTTATCCAAAAATATGGTCAACAGTGGGAATAAGGGGGTACAGAGAACACAGTAGAAATTGCTGTTACTAAGTGAGCGCGTGACCAGTGCTGGGTATATTTGCCTTCCAGGATTAAGGCATGAGATAAATGACTTAGCGGTTCTGATTCTGGGGAGATGGGAGGGGTAGTTATTCCTGGGTCCTGGGGTCAGTTGCATGTAATAAAAATGGTGCCAGAGCAGATCTGTGGGAGAGCAAATAGAACCAAAGACTTAGTAAGAAACTTTACAGCAAAACTTCTTTCCACACTGGTTAATGGCCTCTAATATTTGCACAGGTGACTGCATCTGAAAACGTGGATAATAAGAACTATGAAAGTGCCATGAACCCTTCTGAGGTAGCTCCAGACACAAAGCCAACTTCCCCAAGTGCTGATGGAACTCAGGTAACAGAGGCTGATGACAGATAATAGGGGATTTGTAAAGGACTTTGCAATTGCTAGGGGTGTTAATCCTACGCAAACTAGGGAGACCCTGATAGGCTCACAGACCCCAAGATATATCGTCAGTTAATAAAAATAATTTTGAAAAGTTATAAATTGAAAAACTTTCTACCAAACTAAATCTACATTGTAACATTGAGATGAGCGTGATGTTCCGAAAAGAAGGGCAACAGACTTCTGGATGCAGCCCCTTCAGACTAGAGGCGTTTAATTTGAGAGAATGACTTACTATCAATAAAGAGTTCACTGTGTCAAGGATACATAGGGAAGACCCTTTCCTTTCTTGTGTAATGCAGTTTTTCTACAGTGGACATCTTTGTTCCTTTAATAACGGATATTGTTCTTAGCTCTACTGCCGTCACCTAGGTTCACCACTAGATGGCACTAATTTATACCCTCTTTGTTCATCTAATTGCCCAACCAACATCCTTGCCCTCAGTGTGCCAAGCACAGCGCTTAATAGTGGAGCTTAAAAGGAAAAAAGACCACTAGACAGAGCTTCCCTACCATGTCTGCAGGCCACTTGAAATTTGTAGAGTATTTGGTCTACACAGAGAAATTCAATAATAAAATTGATATAAAGCTGTATATTAATGGATACTATATTATTGGTTTTAATGGACACACATGACGCTATCGAAGATCTAGCTGTTTGGTTCTGGGCAAACTATTTTACCTTAATATTTCTCATTGAGGGTACTATTGGTCTATTGGTGGGATGGTTCTTTGTGGTATAAAACGATATGCATCGCAGGGAATTTTAGTAATCCTGGCCTCAGTCCACTCAGTGCCAGGAGTGTCTCCCCCAGTGCATTGTGAGCCCAGAAATCCTCTCCCCACCTTCGCAGGTGAGAACAATAGGATCTGGAATGTCTCAGTTCTAAGGTTCTATGACTTCTATGAAATAATATAAACACAAGTCTAAGGGTAGTTAGACATCTTACCATTTTATACAATCCTTATTTCTCAAACTGCATAATCTATACCCAGAGCTGGTATTTGCAAAGTTAGCTTGGAGGTCATTTTGGATTTTTAAGTACTTCAGAGATTGGTTCCTGTTATGCTTGTTCAGGTCACAATAAAAGTTGCACTAAATGATGCAGATGAGAAGAGCTCATAACAAAGGGCTCTTTGACCCCTTTTCACATTGGATTTACTAATATATTCTTCTGAGACACACACACACAGACACACACACACACACACAAATGTTGTTTTAGACAGGAATTTGCAGTTTTATATTTTTCAAGGGACTGAATTTTTTCTTCAAGCAACATTAAAAAGTAGACTTTGAAGATTAATTTTCCACAGACACCAGAATACTTGAACGTCACCTATTTGGTTCCCCAAGTCTGGCTGAAGCCCGAGGCAGTGGGCCATTTTATTCCCAGTCCATTGTAGTTCAGTGACCCTCCTCCCTACACAGAGCTGGAAGGGGAGCGTGGTGGGGCCGCTGCAGCCTCTGACAAGCGCATCAGTCATCAAAAGCAAAACGAACACTGAAAGACTCTTTCAGATAAGAGCAGGTCTTCACCAGTTGTAGTCCTTTTATTTCTCACCTCCATCTTTGCAGTGTGTCAGTTCTTCCTCTTAGTTAGTTAGTTATTGTTTTCATCAGGTGAGGCTGAGACCCTTTAAGGTCTGTCCTCCATGCTCTGTATTGGTTGCCTCCTGGGCACTGAGATAACAGCCAGTGTGACTGGAAAACTATAGAGGCCCTGGTGAAGGTCACCCTAGGTTGACATTAATGTGCCAAGGAGGCTCACAAATGTATTTCTCATGGATAAATCTGCTCAAAGAACTTAAAAGTTAAGAAAATGAACTCCTGTGACTCAGTCCTATGATTTTCCAAAAGTCATGTTGACAAGCATTGAATTTGCCAAGGAGATAAAAATGAAAATCACCACCATTTCCCTTGTTAATAATTGCTTAATTCCAAATAACCATTCCATACTGAAGCAATGACGTTTCAGTTTTTGGCCTTCCCCGTTTAAGTGTAAGCTTCTAGAGACCAGGCTCTGACCTGAGTGTCTTCATCTTCCCCTTGGGGGAGACCGTACATAGAGTAGGGGGAGCTCACTTAAATGCAAGTTAAAGGGAAGGGCCTCTTCTCCTGTAGTCATCTGCTCCCCACTCCCTCATGCTGGCCCCCTATTTTCACAGAGCGAGAGATATTCTGTAGAACATATAGGCTACCCTAGCTACCTGCTGGAGTAGGCGATCTGTTCCCCATCTCCTGGTCCCTTCTCTCCCTTCATCTGGAAGCCAGAACTGTGCCCACTGCCACCGCAGCCAACTTTTCCGCAAGACGGCGCGTCCACCATAATCTGGGATGATTTCTCTTTGGTTCTTCAGTTTATGGGCCTCTAAGTCCTGTAGTCGTTGTCTGCTCTTATACCTACAGTTGGTTATATGATCTTGCTATGACTCCGTTTTCTCATCTGTAGAATAGAGATAGTAAGAGCCCCTAGCTCACAGAGTAGTTGGGAAGATTAAGTCAGGAACTTGTAAAACTCAGAAGAGTCCCTGACATAGAAAGTTTCCCATAAAAGTATTCAGTTGGTGCAAAAGTAATTGCGGTTTTTGCAAAATTTTTTTAACCTTTTTTTTTTTTTTTTTAAATTTATTGGGGTGACAATTTTTAGGGAAATTACATAGATTTCAGGTGTACAATTCTGTGTTACATCATCTATAAATCCCATTGTGTGTTCACCACCCAGAGTCAGTTCTCCTTCCATCACCATATATTTGATCCCCCTTACCCTCATCTCCCACCCCCCCACCACCTTACCCTTTTTAACCTTTTAAACCGCAATTACTTTTGCACCAACCTAATACGATTATAGGAAGAAATGATGAATGGAGAAGGGATATGTGCTTGAGTTGACCAAGGAGCAAGAACATTTTAGGAAATGGGAGTACAATCTGGCATTTTCCTTAAAATTTCAGGCAGCCCCTAAAAAAATCTCTTGCCTGTCTCTGTCAAAGCTTCTGGACACTATGGGCACAGATTCTGTAAACGATACATTTCTAACTTAGGAAGTGTTTTAAAATTATTAAATGAAAAGAGCCCAGAGAGTTTCAGTTAATGTTCAGGAACCCTCCGGGGAGGAATTGAACAGTTGACCACATGGGCCAGGTCACATGGTACCAGGTCTCAAATTGCTTTTTCCTTCATGAAAAGAAAATTTAAAAACCTAGACATGGGAGAAGAAACTCACAAAAATAATCATTACTGAAGGTTTTCTGTTTCCCGCTTTTCATTTAGGCAACAAAATGGAATATCTTCAAACGAAAACTGAAACAAACTACCAACTTTGAAAATCCAATATATGCAGAGGTAATTATTAACAATTTTTCTTAGCACAGGCATTCTTCCTTAGCAATAACTTGTTGGCTAAATTGGACATACACTCGATATTCTGAGCAAGCTGGTAAGATTCGTCTTCTTTATGCAAAACTGTTTCCAGTCATGTTGGGGGAATAAATGGCTAATTTATGTTTCCTTGTGGCCTTAGATGGAGAATGAGCCAAAGGAAAGTGCTGCTGTGGCCCCACCTCCATCACCTTCTCTCCCTACTAAAACTCGTCCGAAAAAACCCCCAGCTCCAGCCTACACTGCAACAGAAGACACTTTTAAAGACACAGCAAACCTTGTTAAAGAAGACTCTGACATGTAGCTATGCTACAATTATTTAGGGAATAATTAGAAACACACTTTTGCACATATATTTTTTACAAACAGATGAAATAAATCTTAACATTCAGTACTTTATTAAAAAAATATATTTTTCCCCCTGTTCACTTGTAGTTGGAAGTTTCTGGAAACTATGCCTTGTGTGTCTATTTTTTTTTTTTTTTTTTACTTAAGGCCATCTCATATTTTTACAAATAATTATCACAATGTACTATATGTATATCTTTGCACTGAAGCTATCTAAAGGTCTAAAGGTAATGTTATAAATATATTGTACATTTGTAAATTTTGGAAAGATTATCACATCATTAAATTTGCTAATAAAACTACCTGCTGAATTGGTTGGTGGTCATTACAGTAAATGATCCAATGAAGGAAGGAATTCACCTGGGGCCTTTAGCCATGTCTAAAGAAGAGGCACCACTCAGATTCCCAAGTTATCCAGGAAAGAATCCAGGCCCCACTCTTGGGTTCATTTTCACATGTCAGCACTTAATGTTAAATATTACAGTTAACCTGATTAATAGATATATTGATAGAGGGCACTGTGTATTGTATAGACATCAGGATTTGACTGCAGATATCACAGATAATACAGAAGGTAGAAAAAGCAATTCAGTCTCACCCTTCTTCATGTTTGCATTGTCTAACCAGAACACTGTTTCATATGTTATTTCTCTAGTTGCCAAGGCAACATTTTTATTTGGTAATATCTGTGGGGAAAAAAAAATCCCATGTCATGAAGTGCAAGTTAGTCGGCAAAGCGTTTGCATCTAATTGAATGAACTGCTTCACTTGATGGACCATAGGGTGGTTTACATCCTTGCCTGGACTCTCAGGTGGTCCTGGAGCTCAGTAGCTAAATTACTAAAACCCAATCTGTGTTTTCATAAAGTAAGGTACCAAGCAAATCCTGGTGAAGTAAAGCCTCAAGTGGGTTTTTGTTTCCGTGTGTGAAAATATCATTATAATAACTATTTATTTCCTAAGTTGAACTAAATAGAAAGGGAAACCGTTCTTATTGAGCCTTCTTTAAGTCCTTTGGCTAAATCATACATTTATATCAGAATGTAGAGTTCAACTTCTCTTGAATAGTGGGTATAGTCTCTACAACTGGAACCATGGCAGGAATAGTCAGTTTTCACATTAGTAGAGTTCCTGTCTCTCTCTGGTAATATTGCACATTTTTAAAAATGAATGAATGGTTGGGTGGGTGATTGGATGGATGGATGGATGGATGGATGGATGGATGGATGGGCGGATGGATGGATGAAACATGTACTACTGATTATTTTATTCCTGAGTTCTCAAAATACTTGTTGCTCATATTTTGAGTGCTCATTGTAATTACTTTGAAATGTATTTTGATTAGAAAAGCAAATGGAAATGATGCTGCTGAAAAATTTCTAATAAATGTGTATTTTATCAGACTTCTTTTGTGTGCTTCTTAAGCCCATGTCATGAATCTGGTATTTTGCTGTGCAGAGAGCTTGGGGCTTTGAGTGCTGGAGAACCCGGGGAACTGGGATGCCCAGCGTTCGGATAGGGACAGAGGAATTTCCAGAGTCCTCAGCCCTGACAGGCCTGGCAGCGTGATCTCAGAAAGAAGTGTAAGCCTCCTTTAGGTTCTCACCTGAGCTCTGCGTGAGCAGCCCCTTTAATTGCCTTTCAGAGTCAATTTCCACCTCCCCTTTTCCTTCCTTGTACCCTAGGTCTTGGGCTAGGTTCTGGTTTAGGATGTAATTGTGTTCCAGAGCTAAGGGGAGGTACCCCCTTTTGAGGGATCCTGGAGCTGCTCATGCTGAGACCAAAGAGCCGCGAGGATGGTCACAGCTGGAGAGGGTTTGGTTCAGAACTGAATTCAAGCTTCAGCGGGTGTACTTTGATGTCTTAACTCTGGGATGTGAGTTCTGTATCAGAAACTGAATACCAAGAGTAAAAGGGAGGCAAGAGAACCTTGGAAATGGTTGTAATTTCTAGCTTTGATACTTGTCTTGGGCTTTAAGCTCAATAAGAAATTATTCTGGGGAATTTCTTCTATGAGAATGAGTTTCCTGCTTAGCTTCCTTTCTGGGTCTGTCGTAGAAGGGAACCCGAAAGCCTGCTGCTGCGGGATCCTCCTCTGGGACTTACACGGACATTGGAGTGGGAGAGTCACGTGTCACCCTCCTGGTAGGCTCTCCCAGCAAGGGTTGTGCCACCTCCTTGCTCTCTCCAGGCGGAGCAGCTCTTCAGAAGTTCTGCCAGGTGGAAGACAGGGCAGGGGGCTGCTTAGGGGACTGAAAAGCTCATGTTGCTCACCATTTCATCCCAAGAAGCAGGAACAATTTTACCAGCAGACATGTATTATACTACACAATATAAAATTTCAGCAGATGTATCCACAGAAAGCTGTCAAACACACTGTTTCCAGGGTTTCCTATTGATTTTTTCTTTTTGCTATTCATTCATTCATTCATTCATTCATTCATTCATTCATTCATTCATTCATTCATTCACACACTTGCTCAGTGTTCTACCAGCACTCAGTTGCAGACAAATGGAAGCAAAGACCATGAGTTTAAGAAAAATATGTGAGGAGAATTTTCAATTGAGAATTCCATTCATTAACTTGTTTTTTTTCTCTGAATTGGGAAAAACACCACTATTACTTGATTTTTAAGGTGGAATAGCTCAGGCTGGCTCAAAGATAATTAAGAACTAGTTAGGCCTGGAGTAAGGAAGGATGCTAAGGAAGCTGGTTGGAGATGCATAGGCTTTCGCAGGTGTCCTGGAAAGACCGCTGGACTTGCAGCCTGGAGCCATAGGCTGCTCTTGCCTCAGCCTTTCTTCAGCTTTCCCCTCTGCACTCAGCTAGGTCACAGGGCACAAATCACAATGAGGATAATATTATTATGTGTTTCATTTTTGAAAGCTCTTTTAAAAGCATAAAGAATAAAATTGATTTCCTCACATCTGTCACTTGCTTTGAAATAATCCAGGGTTTGCTTTGGGGAGAGGGCAAGGAGCAGATTGTAGATACAAAAAGATTGGCCATGAGTCAGTGATTGTTGAGGCTGGACATGGGGTACACGTTCAGCATACTATTCTCTCTATTCTTGTGTGTTTGCCATTTTCCTGAATAAGTTAGATACTCACATCCTTTCATCGTATTTGCCCAATCATCACACACGTACCTCTTCCCTCAGGATCCAAATCATACACAGTTGCAAATTGCCACCATAGCACCCAGTTCAATAGTTCAATAGTCATAGTCTCTTGTGTTCTAGGCACTAGGGATACAAATAATAGCTAATGGCGCTTTACCATGTGCCAGGTTCAGTTCTGAGCACTTAATGTGTTTTATCTCAGTTTCATAACAATCTTGTAAGGTAAGTACTGTTACCCCCAATTTACAGATGAGGCACAGAGTGATTAAATACCTTTCCCAAAGACACACAGTTAGGAAGCAGTAGGGCTAGGATTTAAACCCAGCTCTGTCTCCAGAGCTTGTTCTCTTCAACCCAGACCTATGGCACCTTCTCCAAGGGAACTCACAGTCCAGTGGAGGAAACGAATCCCAATAATGTGGTATGTGGGGGCACAGAAGAGCAGGCAGGGCTCATCACGCATCTTTAAGTTGGACCTTGAAAGATGCAGTTTGCCAGCAAAGGAGTTCGAGGATAATCCTCTTATCAGAAAATACACCGTGAGCAAAAACAGGAGGTAGGAAGATACACAAGGTGCTTGAGCATAGTAAGCAGTCCATGTTGATCAAATACAGTTTAGCTGGGAGCATGGAGGAGATGAGTGGGGGCCACGAATGGAACTTCAAAGGAGGTTAGACAGACCTATATTGTGAAAGGTCTGACGCCCTGGAAAGGAAGGCCAGTTGCTGGGGGTGGTGTGGCGGGGGAGACAGTGCATTGTCTCACACCACCAGTGGGCCTACCCACAACCACCACAGACGATGCACCCCAAAAAATCACCTGGGTGTGTCAACTCTGGAAAGTTACCAGTCATGCTGACCCCCTGCCACTTCAAAAGTTTTCAGTCACACCAATTCTGTGCTGCTCCTTCCTGGAAGTGAATCCAGAGCATTTTGTTTGAAAATCAACAAGTGTCTGTATTCACTTTGTTTGTGTCCATGATAGTCTGAAATAAATGATAGGAAACAAAGCATAATAGCTCTAGAAGCTATTAGATGTCATTGATGCCGTCCTCAGCTTATGTGGACTAGAGAGGAAAGGTACATATTCCTGTTCTGATAACTAGTGTCCCCAAATGATAGTCATTTGCCAAGAGGACAACTGTCCAACCAATTATTTTCATCAGAGGAGCCAGGCGATCCTCCCGCCATTAATTTTTCTGAGCCCCAGCTACTTGCTCTAAAGCTGGGAGGTTGGCTGTGAGAATCCAGCGTGAAAATGCATGTGAAGAGTGTACAGCCTCAAGCCTGGTACAAAGGAAGCCCTCAATCCATAGTAGCCATGATTGTTATCATGTGCTAAGTGGAGGCGAAGGGAAGAGGTTTTTTTTAAAAAAAGTAAATTATTTATAAAAGCTCCTTGGGTGATTTTTAATGTGCAGGTGGGTTAGAACTACTAATCTAAATGAAAGTGGCTAATGTATAATACTGTGTGTTTGTTTTGATTTTGTTTGTTTATTTTGTTTTTTAGATTCCACATATAAGTGAAATCACATTGCATCTGTCTTTCTCTGTCTGACACTCCACTCAGCACAATACCCTCCAGGTCTATCCATGCTGCCACAGATGGCAAGAACCCATTCCCTTCCATGGACGAGCAATATTCCATTGTATATATGTACCACCTCCTCTTTATCCATTCATCCATTGACAGACATCCAGGCTGCCTCCACATCTTGGCCATTGGAAACAATGCTGCAAAGAACATAGGGAAGCACATGTCCCCTCGAAGTAGTGTTTTGGGTTTCTTCAGATAAATACCCTCTGAAGTGGGATTACTATATCCTTCTTTGTCTCTTGTTATAACCTTTATTTCAAATTCTATTTTGTGTAATAAAATTATTGCTACTCCAGCTTTTTCCCTCATTTTCAAGAAATAACTTTTTCCATCCTTCACTTTCAGTCTGTGTGTCTTTCAATCTGAAGTGAGTCTCTTGTAGGCAGCATATGTAAGGGTTTTGTTTTCTTATCCATTTAGCTACCCTGTGTTTTTGATTGGAGCATTTAATCTGTTTACATTTAAAGTAATTGTTGATAGATATGCAGTTATTGCCACTTTATTATTCACAATTTTGATCTTTTTTTTTTTTTTCTGTCTTAAAGAAGTCCCTCTAACATTCCTTGTAATACTGGTTTGGTGGTGATGAACTTTAGCTTTTTCTTGTCTGGGAAGCTCCTTATCTGTCCTTTGATTTTAAATAATAGTCTTGCTGGGTAGAGTAGTCTTGTTTGTAGATCCTTGCTTTTCATCACTTTAAATATTTTCTGCCCATCCCTTCTGGCCTGCAAAATTTCTGTTGGAAAATCAGCTGTCAATCTTATGGGAGTTCCTTTATAAGTTACTAGTTGCCTTCCTCTTGCTGTGTTTAGGATTCTCTCTCTGTCTTTAACCTTTGCCATTTTAATTATAATATGTCTTGGTGTGCGCCTGTTTGGGTTCATCTTGTTTGGGACTCTCTGCACTTCCTGGGCTTGTATGTTTATTACCTTCACCAGGTTAGAAAAGTTTTCAGTCATTATTTCTTCAAATAGGTTCTCAATCCCGTGCTTTCTCTTTTCTTCTTCTTGTACCCTTATGGTGCCAATGTTGCTACGCTTGTCGTTGTCCCAGAGGTCTTTCAAAATTCTGCTTTCCTTTTGCTGTTCCAATTGGTGTTTTCGTCTACTTTGTCTTCCAAATTGTTGACTCGATCCTTTGCTTCATCTAGTCTGCTGGTGACTCCTTCTAGTGTACCTTTCATTTCAGTTAGTGTATTCGTCACTTCTGACTGGTTCTTTTTATGGTTTCTATATCCTTTTTTATGTTTGCTATCTCTTTGTTAAAGTGCTCCTCAAGTTCCTTGAACATCCTTATAACCAGCGTTTTGAACTCTGTCTCTGGTAGGCTGCTTGCCTCTGTTTCAGTTAGTTCTTTTTCTGGCATTTTCTCCTGTTCTTTCATATGGGATGCATTTCTTTGTTTCCTCATTTTGGTGGTCTCTCTGTGTTTGTTTCTATGTATTAGGTAGATCTGCTATGTCTCCCAGTCTTAGCTGGGTGGCTGTATGTAGTAGGTGCGCTGTGAACCCCAATGGCATAGTCTCCCTGGTCACCTATGCTGGGTGTTCCAGGAGTGTCCCTTGGATTGGTTGTGTATGTCATCCTGTTATATTTGAGCCTTGATTGCTATTGGCACATCAGTGGGTGAATTTGACCCTCAGGCTGACTGGCTGTGGGGTTTGGCCATGTCCACAGCTTATGGGCTGCTGTGTAGGGGGCTTACCCCACCCCCACCCCGTGTGCTCTGGTGTCTGTTGAGATCGCCCTTTGAATGTACCACTTGTGGGGCTAATTGGGTGGTGCTGTGCTGTGGTCTGAAGCCAACCTCCAAGTATGTTGGTTCTGGGCCCTCTTGGGAGGTGCTCCAGTGCAGGCCCAGGTCAGCCACTGCCTGTGACTGGTCAAGGACTACCTGGTAGGTGCTGCGAAGCAATCCCCAGTTGGTCACTATGCTGGACCTAGAGATGTCTGGGAGAGGCCATGTAGAACTGAGGATGGCTGCCACCAGTACAGGGTCTGGGGTTGTTCCGCAAAATGTCAGGACACCCAGTGGCTTGCCTCCACCTGCTGGGTCCTGTAAGGTTCAGGCACTGATAAAGCCTCGTGGTGTGGAGCTGGGTGAGGCAGGATCTCAGTGAGTCAGCAGGGTGGAGCAAACGGAGCTCACCAGGCCAATCAGATTCAGATTTGGCCATGGTGGGGGTGGGCTCAACACAAGAAAGATGGTAGCTGCCGGCTGCTCGGGAGAAAGACCTCAAACAGGGAAAGTTGTGACTATGTTCCAGCCCTCATCTGAAGCCACAACCTCAGTCTGCACCCCGCCCCCACATGTCTCCAACCCTCCCCGCCTTCCCCAGTCACCGTTTCTTCGCCGGAACCCAAGGTGAGTTCCTGTGAGCGAGTGAGTCTGTTTGCGGGTTGTTTAAGAGGATTTCCTGGATTTCCTGTCCCCCCCGGATGGTTAGAATCTCCACTGGTTACTCATATTATGGTGCTGGTACCTAGGCTTTGGGTGGGGGGAGTTCACGTGTCTGTCATTGGCCCTTGCCAAGGGCCTCATATCAACAGCTGACACAGACTGCAGTCATACTGGCAGGTAGGTCTTCAGGAGAGAGTGAAGCGCTCACTAACTGGCTTTGTGACTTTGGGTAAGTCTTTTCACCTCCCCACAGATTAATAGCTTTATCTGGGAAATGAAGGGGTCGGACAGGTTATCTCTAAGTTCTCCTCTAGCTTTCAATCGCTATGGTTCAATGATTTATTTCTTGATAAGAATGTCTTAAACTAAGAAAACAGCAATGTCTAGGATAAAGTGGATGGATTCAGGGTATTTCAGAATCCACAGGACTGACTTGCTTATAGATTGTAGGTGAAGTATATCAGGAACAATTCATAGAGTTCTGGAATGAATAGTTGGGTAGACAGAGGCGCCATCTGTGGAAATGGGGGAAACTGGAGATACTAAAGGGATAGGTTTGTAGAAGAAACTAAAGAGTTCCATTTAGGATATGCTCCTTTTGAGATGTTTGTGAGTCATCTCAGGGGGTAAATCAAGCAGGCAGATTACCTTTTGAACATAATGTTTGGTAAACAGATGTCCGCTTGCCTCACTGTCTAGTTATTTCATCTGTTTCTTAAATGGTTAAGGCTATTTCAGCCCTTATCTTTGTTTTTCATGTCTTCCCTTGTGACATTTAATAAATAAAAGGCATTCAAAAAAAAAATGATTTATTTCTACTTCACTCTTCATTTGAAATTTAGTTCATTTTAAAATCACTGAAGCTGCTTCAGTAGGTTCTAAGCTTGTTATAGCAACTTTAAAGAAGGCAGATTAAATGATAGCATATTAATTTTTATCCTCAAACACTGTATCTCTCTAGGTAAGCTATCAGAAATGCATTTTAGTAAATTCCTTTTTGAAGTGTCTGAGAGCCTGCCTGTCAATTGCAGGGCTGAAAGTTGCCATTCAGGGTTCCTTTTTTCAGGAAACTCCTGCAAACATCATTTACAGATCCAAGGCTGCAGGGGCCTTTCATGGCACCTGAGCCCACACCAAATTTCCCAAGGCACATGAAGGGGATTTAGAGAATGAGGATTGCCTGAGGAGCAAGAGCCACCTGTGAAGAACCAAGGGCATCCTGCTGACTTCTGATGAGTTACAAGGCCCATGAATGGCCTCTAGATTAAAGAACAAATTAATCTAGAAGTAAAATAAATTAATCATGATTTTCCATTCTTTGATAGTTAAACTTGAATTTATTTTTTAATTGTAGTAAAATACGTATCACATAAAATTTTAAACTTGAATTCTTAATGATCAGTCTGCTACAAGTTGTACCTGGGGCCTTTTTTATTTTTGTTTTTGCTTTTCAAGATGCCCTTAGAAGGCTTTGATAATCACTGTGGTGTGGTATTTCCTTCTAATATTCTGACTGTCAGAGTCCATGAAAAGATGTCAGGAAACACAGCTCAGCCCAGCCCAGCAGGAAATGCCATAGTCAGCTATGATGACCATGTGAATTACTTCTCAGAATGGGTCTAGGCTCTGATGTTTAGAGTGTAAAGCCACCAGTGTTAATACCTTAAGCACATGGCCACCAAGTCCTGGTTGGGGAGTCAGTTTTGGTATCTTGGAAAGTGAACTAGAGTTGGAGCCACGACTCTTTCCCTAACTAGCTGGCTGACTTTGTGCAAGCTGTTGAACTTCTCTGTTTTTTTACCTAAAAAAAAAAAAAAAAAATCGAGGATAATAAACTTCATATGGCTCTCATGAGAATAATATTTATTCATTCACTCAACAAACTTTGAATGAGCATCTGCTAGGTACCAAGGAATAGTATCGAATAGAAACAGCTAACATTTATTGAATACTTTATGTGAAGTATTTCATTTAATCCTTCTAGAAGCCTTCTGTGAGATGTACTATTTTCACCATTTTACAGATCAGAAAATGGAGATAACATATGGGAAGATGCTTTGTAAATTATAAAGCACACTACAACATACTTTAAGACAAAATCATGACCTAGGAAAAAATTTCCTTTATTTCCTCCATTTTAATTCTGTGGCTTCTTAGTGACCTATACTATCTAGCAACAAAATAATAATGGCAGGTATTTACTGAATGTTTCTTATGTGCCAAGACTTCTTCTAAGCTCTTTCCAAGTATTAACTCATTTAATACTCGCAACAATCTTATGAAGTCGATTATTATTATAATTCCCATTTTACAGATGAAGAAACTGAGGCAAGACAGGTTAAATATACCTTGCATAAGGTCTTATAGCTATTCAGCATTGGATGCAGGACCGTAACTTGGACAGTCTGTGTGGCCCCTGGGTGTGCACCATCATGCCACACTGAGTTCTAACATAGGACGGCAAGGAAATATCCCGCCCTAACCCACACACACCCGACTCCTTCTCCATCCCTGTTCATTCTGCTCTTATTGCCCAACAGCTTCTTAGTCTTAACACCTTTCTTAACTCTTATCAAAACTTCCTGCCCAAAGGAATCCTTCAGTGACTTATGTTCTACTGACGACAGAGAAGCCAATTCTGGCCCACATGCGTTACTATCTTGCCTTCAGTTGACACTAATGCAATTTAATAAGAGCCTTTGGAGGAGAGGACTTCAGTCACGTGAGGGACCTCCTTGTGCTGGCCTGGCTTTGGGGTGCTCCTTCCCCTGCTGGGTGCTGACTTCTCCCACAATGAAGGGCCAAGACAGCCCTGACTAGCTGGGCCACCAGCACTAACCTTTTCTTCACAAGAGTCATTAGCATTTAAATATATAATGAACCCATGCCTTGATTTATTCTGTGGGGAAATAAATCTGCCAGGACAGGCTGAATGTTAGTGGTGGGCCTCCTGCTGTGTCCGACCATGCAAAGTGCTTGTTCCTGGGAAACAATGAGGCAGAAAAATGTGAAAGGGCGCTCCAATGACTTTTCTGAGCTCTACCTCCAAACAGATGGTGGAGTCAAACAGCTTAGACAGCTAACCCTATCCTAATTTCTATTTGTAATTTCCTGGGTAGGTCTCTCTTTAACCAAGTGGAATGCATGCCCTTTTTCTGAACTCTCACTGACCTTCTCAGCTCACCTCCATACTAGTCTTGTCACACCTTATAATCATCCTCCTTCCTGTATGTCTCCCCCACCCTGTGTGAGTGTCTCAGGGGTAATTGTTAGCTTCCACTCCTACACCCATAGCTCCTAACATTGAACCTGGCACTTTATAGGTGCTGACTAAACATTAGCTAAGTAAGGAAATACAGTCCTGAACTATTTAACAATAGGGATATACACACAACATGATATATAGATGATGCATTACAGATGTACACTTGAAATCGATGTAATTTTACTAACCATTGTCACCCCAATCAACTTCAACTGAAAAAAAAAAAAAAGAAAGAGAAAGAAACAGTGGGGATATGTTCTGAGAAATGCATTGTCAGGCGATTTTGTCTTTGTGCGAACATCGTCGAGTGCACTTACACACACCTGGATGGTAGAGCCCACTACACACCTAGGCTGTATGATACATATAGCCTATTGCTCCCAGGCCACAAGCCTGGGCAGCATGTTACTGTACAAACAAACATGAGATTAAATCAGCACAAGATAAAATGATGTAATCAAGAGATGCAATAAACAAGAGATGTATGAGGCTGGTGCTGGAGTATCACAGCATACTGTTTTACAGAAAAATGTATTTTTTTCATAAGTAGAAAGAGTACACTCTAAAATAATGATAAAAAGTGTAGTATAGTAAATACACGAACCAGTAACATCGTCGTTTAATATTATTATCAAGTGGTATGTACTGTCCATAATTGTA
The DNA here is from genome assembly GCF_057876585.1 of Rhinolophus sinicus. Lineage (NCBI taxonomy): Eukaryota > Metazoa > Chordata > Mammalia > Chiroptera > Rhinolophidae > Rhinolophus > Rhinolophus sinicus. The sequence goes on along the minus strand of NC_142517.1, from coordinate 158,696,410 downwards.
TGTGCCCTCCTTTTATACGACTGGCAGCACAGTAGGTTTGTTCACACCAGCATCACCACAAACATGTGAGTAACGTGTTGCCTTACGACATTAGGGTGGCTACAATGTCATGATGGCCACAATGTCACAATAGTGACAACGGCACGATGACTATGACATCACTAGGTAATGGGGATTTTTCAGCTCCATTATAATGGGAATTATAATGGGAATTTTACAGCTCCAGAAAGATTACTGAGAGGAAATGAGCCATTACTGAAAGTTCACCTGGATGTAGGTAGAGAAGCTCCACCCCTCCAGTGTCCCTTGATCCCTAAAACTTACCGGTGCTGTTGGACAGAACAGGGCTGCTGAGAGCCACTGGTGGAATCACTCCAGGTTTCTGGCCTTTGGAGATCAGGCTCCATGGTAGCTGGTGTCTCCCACGCAGGCAGTGTGCGCTGTTCTGTGCTGAGGGGCCTGCACGTAGCCCAGTAACTCCTCACTTAGCGTCACGGGGAGGCGCTTGGTACCTGCAACTTTAAGCAAAACGACATATAACGAAACCAATTCTACCATAGGTTAATTGATATAAGCAAGAGTTATGTTCCCATGGCATATTTCTAGTCACAAAAACATCACCAATCTTGTAAATAAAGACCTCAAACACTTCTAGTCTTAAATACTGAAATAAATGTGGCCTACTGATATACATACATTTAAGAAAGATGTATGAAAACAAGTAAGATGATTTTTTTCCAACCCACTTATTTCAGTTCAGGGCTAAGGGTGGCGGGAGCCCATCCCAGCAGCTCAGGGTGCCAGTGGGAGCCCTCCCTGGACGGGACGCTCTTCCGTTGCACTCACGCCCACCTCACTCAGACTGGGACCATGCAGACACGCCCAGTCACCTCATGTGCCCAGCTTTGGGATGTAGGAGGAAACCAGAGGGCTTTGTTTTTCATCAGTTATTTTCTCATCAAAACAACACTATTCAAGAACCAGCTGTGTCTCTTGTAGCGTGTACCACAACCTGAGGGAGGTGCTGTTATCAGCATTCCCATTTTATGGAGGTGGGAACTGAGGCACACAGTTAGAATAGTCTGCTCAAGATCACACAGCTAGCAAGTGGCAGAGCAAAGCTGCGAACCCAGTAGGCTTCAGTCCAGAGCCACATCTCTAACCTCGGTGGGCACTGCTACCTGGGTCGTTTCTGTGATCGGAGGCAGGATGTAATGGAAAGAGCCCTGTTCTGAAGAGAAGGAGACCCACGTCTTATTCCAGGTTGGTTAAAAAGTAGCCGTGTGATCTCAAGTTGCTTGTTTTTGTATTTCTTAAATGGGGCTTCAAAGATTAGTGTTTTAAAATCTTCCATAAAGGAAGACCCCCTTTTATTAATTCCATGGAGCCCATGCTTTGAGAAGTATCACTTATCAAAATAATTATATCTATTGAGTAACAATTACTTTGCTTTCCATTTTTAATTAATTAAGTCAAATCAGAGTTACCAGTTTCAGCAAGGTCCTGCCTGTCCATTTTACCTCAAGTAGTTTCCACTCTCTGTTTTTCTGTGTCACATTGCTAATTAGTTTTCTTTCTTCATCCTAGCTACAATCTTTTATGTAGTAAGTCTGTTTACTTAGTTTTGTCTAAGCTTCTGCATGGGTCAGCACCACATCTGCCTTATTTACCTCTGTGTCTTCAGGGTTTAGCACTTAGTAGGTGCTTAATGAATTTGTTGAACAATGAATAAACTGGCTTATCGGTATTGACAAGCCTGTTCACTTATGCTATTAAAGGGTAAACACCATTTCAACTGGGCTTTTAAAAATACTGAAAATAACTCAAAGAGCTACATTTCTGCTCTTTCAAAGTCTGTCGCCCCTCACCTTCTCGCTTTTCATTGCCCTCTCCTCTGTTAGTTATACCCTCCAGCCAAGCTGTCAGAGGCAGCATTTGAGCAGTGTGAGGTTGGTCTTTTGGAAAGCCTTGCCCTGGAGAAGGAGGCTGAGTGGGCAGGGTGGGAAGGGGCACACACCTCCATATGGGCAAGTGCAGTCTGAGAGGGGTGGAGGGACGGTGCAGGGAGTCAGGGAGTCTCTTTCTGGGTCAGAATCCTTTTGCTGACTAGAACTACACATGTGACAGCTGTTCCAAATGGAAGGACATGGCTAACAGTCTCCTGAGAATACAGAACTTGAAACTGAGCTGGGTGGCCCCTAAAGCTCTATATTACAGAAGGGAAGCTTTCTGATCTTGCAAATGGAAAGGGCATTTCTCTGAGATCAAATGTTAGCAGAGGAGGCATGTCCCGGTTGTTTCTTTTCGTCTCTGAAAAACAACAAGTCACCCTGAAGAACTAAACAGGTATTCAGTTCTAGAAAGGTGAGGGGTGGTTGAGACTGTGCTAACCTTGACTAAATGCAACCACTTTCAGGTCTCACGGGAACCTTGGCCCCTTTTTAAATGTTTCTACTTGCTTCTTCAACTCAGTGACTAGTGAGTGTGCATGTCTTACACTAGATTGCAAAGGGAATTTATATTTTCTAATTGTTTTGGTATAAAGTACACCAATTATTCAGATTCCAGGTAATAGCTTTTGAATGATTTTGTTACACTAAATGTTTTATTTCAAGATGGCACTATCTATACAATGACTCTCCCCTTGGACACTTACGGGCTCAAAGGCTTCAAGGAGAAAACCTCTAATTAGATGCATGGAGGCCACAGTCCTAAAGACAGCCTGCAGTTCACATATAACCCACAGCTCTCAGCCTTCCTGGCCCCTCTTTCCTCCCCTCAGCTTGCGGGAAATTTGGGGTCTCTAGAGAGTCTGTGAGTTCAGAAGACAAGAAAGGGAAGAGGCTGACAAAAGCAGGAACAGCCTGTTGAACCCAGGCTTTTTACCCCATTTGTGGTGGGGGTGGGGAGTTGGGGAGCTCTGGCTCCCAGGTGACCAGACCCGATGGTGAAGACATGGGCTCAGGCATCGCAGAGAGCCTGGCTTGGAGTCTTAGTTTCATTCCTTAAGCAGCATACGCTTGAGGTGTGTTTTAATCGCTAGGCACTTCAAGTTTTCAATGAGTAAATGGGAACGTGACAGTAGTCGGCTTCTAGGTGTTGATGGAAACAAATGGAAGTAATGCACAAGAATGTAAGTAAGCTCCACGAGGACAGGGACGTGTTTCCTTTGCACTATAATCTTAGTGCTTGTTGTTCTTGGTACTCAACTATCGCTGAGTAAATAATGTAGGTAAACCACTTAGCACAGGGCCTGGAGCTCCACCGATGCTCATAACGACATAACTGATGTTATTCCACCGACGCGCTCCCCTGCGCCCCACTGCTTACCCACCTGAACGTCCACCAGGGGTTCGTGCACACACATCTGGGAGGACCCACGTGCAGTCCACCCTCATACTTGATCAGTAGGTCATTTTGCTGCCTTCCTTCTACAACCCAGGGAGAGGGCAGACCTATGCAGAGTGACTGTGGGAGGGGGTGGCAGGACGAATGGTGGTGCCTAAAGCCTGCTCAGAGGTAGGCCAGCCTGAGGGGGTGCCTAGCTGAGGGATTTCAAACAGCAAGAGTCCTGCAAGACTTGGTGGGGTGGGCATTAGGTCCTGGGGAAAGGATGCGTGGGGGAGACGGCAGAAAGCCAAAGATGCAACATGCTTCATTTGTTTTACAAACTTTCCCAGGGCTGGCCCTGCACCCAGAAAAGGAGAAAGACGTTTGCTTTTCTTTTTTCTATATTCCCCTCCCCCCTGATTGTGTGACCTCTGTTGTCAAATCACAGAACTGAGTCTACTACAGTTAATTCTACAGCTGAGCCACGTTTGGTTCAATGGGCTCTTGCTAGCTGGAGAGGGACCGGAACAACCAGTTGATACATTGTTTCCATGAGATTTATTCTCAATTGCAAACATATGATTAATGGCATTGGTCTCAGAGGGAAACCCATTCTGGACCCTGTCCTGGATTTGTCCAGACAAATCAGGGCTTGTTTTTGGTGGGGGACATTGGGGAGTTCTGTTTGCATTATAAAGACCTGGCAGGCCCCCAGGGAGAGTGAAGGCAGACCCGGGGCTGACAGCCCCCAGCAGGAAATTCTTGAATAAATTGGAGGGGTGCAAACTGAAGGCCAGAGATGCATTTGCTCCTTAACATTCTAGGCTAGCTGAGTTTCAGCAGCAAGGACCATCTTGAGTGTGGCCATCTAAGTGTTCATATTCCCTTCCTGCCAGGCTCCTAAGGGGGTCTGGGGCACCTACCTGGGGAAAGACATTTATTAAATGGGCAGAGAGGGCCAAGGGAAGATATACACCACTAGGGGTGTTAAAGAAACCCAGAGAGGAAAGTGCTCTTTTAGGTATCCCATCAAAGGTTTGTCATGCTGGTGGGAAGTGTCCTCTCACCTGGGAGAGCAGCAGCAGGAGCCATGTCAGGGTGGGGAAGTGGGGAGAATGATCAGATTACTCTTCAGCCGCCGAGGACTGACCTGGTCACCCTAAGGGATGTGGGGTGCTGGGAAATGAGCCCATGGGTAGTTGGCAGGACTATTGATGTTCACAGCTGGGCATTCAGAAGGACCCCGCTCAACCCCACCCTACCTGAATGTTACCTTTTTGGCTCCTATCAGAACTAGTGCTAGTCTTATAAAAAGATTCCCGGAATTCACAACTTTTGAAATGTGGGGATTTACCTGTAGATTTCAGCTTGGGGATCTCCTCCCACCTTCCCTCTGACAAGGAAGAGAGAGGAGAGAGATGAGGAGCGTGCCAGATGGGTATAAATGTTGACGGATCAAACAGGTTACAATGCAGTACGATTGTGTCCATTTGGTTCCTTGCGTCTCCTTGCCTCTCCTTGCCTCTACAGCAAACTGATTGGACAGTTTCACTTAAAGGGCAGCCAGAGAGCTTCCCACTGTCTCCTTCCCCTCTCCCTGCCCTCGGTAAGAATGCTAGGAGTTGTTGCTAAAGGATTGGGGAAAAAAAGAAATGGAACACTGGGAGTTGCCCCAGTGCAGCAGAGCTTCGAATGTGCTATCTGGACATTGTGTTTCTCTAGAACATTGCAATTTCTTTTAAAGATTATCAAATATTAGGTTATCTTCAAAAATTATGACAATATGTCCCAATTAATCCCAATAATGAAGGCTGAATAAGAGAAGCTGGAAGGTAAATCCTAAACCTAACCCTAAGTGGTGGTTCCAACCCTACCCACACTCTCGCCTCTGCTCATAAAGGACAGTTGCTAGAATAAAGCCACTTTGTGTCCACTGCCCAGTGGAGGTTCTAAGGCCCTGAGGTGACTCAAATGATCTTCAGGGGGAGACAAAGGCCAAGGGTGGTAAACACGCAGGCACACCCCCTCCAGCCGCCGTCCCCACTGGGCTGGCAGAAGTTGGTCTGGATGCTTCATTGTGGCTGCGGTCCTCTGTGCCTGAGAAGGTCATTTGTGGTCCCTGGGTTCACTATTTCCATCTAAAAAATGTGACTCCTAATGTCTGTCCAGATATCAATAAAGAGATAAAGTTGAAGAAACATTAAAAGGTGTTGAAGTCTCAGAGAAGGTTTCTGTGACGGTTGGTGCATAAGAAGCTCCAGGTGCATAGCGTTTGTGTTTCATACCAAAGGCAAGGTCAGTTATCAAAAAACAGGAGGACAATTAGGGCCAGGAGCTGGGGAATGTTGTTGGGAGGGTGTGTGTGGGTTGGGGACATGGTGGTAATCTACCAGTCTGCAGGAGTGGGACCTGGGAGGGTTTCTTTTTTATGCATGTTGGTATGTTTGCCATGTTCCATTTGACAGTAAGGCCACCTCTTCCTGGTTCTGCTCTAGCAGAAAAACATAATCTTTGCCCCATTTCTCACCCTGCATCTTATGACTCTATCCTCATGGCAAAAGCTTGAAATCCCCTGCTCACTAATGATATCAAGGCAAAGAAATGTCCAAAATGCTGATTCCTCTTAAAGGGTGCCAGGAATTTTGAACATGGGAGTAATTAATCTTCTGAACATGTTTCATGTTATTGTTTCTTCAGCATTCAGCTGTTTGTATTAGGTTTGGTTTGACAGTTGATTCAGGCTTTATTTAAATGTGTCCCTTCCCCCACAGGCAGGGTGGGTCAGTTAGTCAATCCCTGCTGTGTGCCGGCCCCAGGCCTGAGAGTGGTAGGAACAGGGGAGCCTTACCACTCATTCGTGCCTCAGAAAAGCAATGGATAATGATGCAAAGTTCTTTTTTATAATTATGTTTAGCCAGCGAATTCCCCAAACTCATTGTCACATCTTGTTATAGAGACGTGCCTGCCTCTGAGGTACCTCCCTCCAGGCCCATCTCCGGGGAGCAGGCAAACAAAGGAAGAAGTATGGAAGCCAAAGTGATTATTGGGACCAGAGTGACAGGATGGAGAGACTGTAAGGAAATGATACGCACAATTAGCGTCCTGGCAAGTTTACAGACATTACTCATTAAGCCGCCCCATGATTTCCCTGAATACATTGATGAGGGCTTTGTAGCAAACTTTAGCTTTTTATACATCTTAGTAGCAATGAAAATAGAGCAATGGAGGTTGATTGACAGAACTGAGTAGTGCCCATTTATCCATTCCAAAGCTTTTGTTAGAGAAGGGAGGTGGAAATATCTTTAGCACTTAGTGGTCCCAGCTCCTCGTTGAGACCCCAGCCATCTTTCTCTCTCATCTGAAAAGTGCTTTGGCTCTAGCACAAGAAGGTCAGTGAGAGAAACTAAGTGAAGGTCAGACCAGTTTTTCTTTCTCCTTTATTTTCTGTTAGTCATGGTTAGTGGCTGAATTTTTTAAAAAGAACCAAAAGCATGGAGTGGGAGACTTCAGTATTCTTATTTGCATATTCATGTCAAACCTGTGTTGCCAGCTCTTGGTTATTTCAAAGGCTGTTGCCAAGAGCCCAGCTTTGAAAGGCCTCAGCGTGTAGGGGAGAACCTGGGGCCTATGCATAGGGCTTCACAAGATGAGAACACCCTGCCACTCCCCTTCTTTCTGCGGCTCTCTGTGCTTCCCTGCGTAGAATGAACAACAGCTTCTCCAAGTGTCTGACTTCCTACATCTTCACTCCTTTCTCCATGAAGACATGTAAGCACAGTGAGCCCTGGGCGCAGGAGATGGGCAGGATTGGGAGATGGGGGGCATTTTTCTTTTATGCCTTAGAGTATTTTTGATCACGTTTTTAAAAGAAAGATTATTATTAAAATATAGCTAACATACACTATTATATTAATTTCAGGTGTACGTAATAGTTATTCAACATTTATAGACCTAAATGAGTAATCACCATGCTAAGTCCAGCAACCATCGGACACCCCACCACACTATCACAATATTATTTACTATATTCCCATGCTGTACGTTACATCCCCACGACTTATTTGTTCTATATCTGAAAATTTGAACCTCTTATCTCCCTTCACCTTTTTCCACCCTTTAAAAATGTTTCAATTAGAGTTGACATTCAGTATTATTTTATATTAATTTCAGGTATACAACGTAGTGGTTAGACATTTATATAATTTAAAAAGTGATCCCCCTGACTAGTCTAGTACCCACCTGTCACTATACATAGTTATTACCATATTGTTGACTATATTCCCTAGGCTTCACTTTACATCCCCATGACTGTTTTATAACTACCAATGTGTACTTCTTAATGCCTTCACCTTTTTCACCCATTCCCAACCCTCCCCCTCTCTGGTAACCACCAAAATATTGTCTGTATCTATTAGTTTGTTTTAATTTTGTTTGTTTATTTTGTTCTTTAGATTGCATATATAAGCACAATCACATGTGTGTCTTTTGATCTGAAGTGAGTCTTTTGTAGACAGCCTATATAAAGGGTCTTGTTTTCTTATCCATTCAGCCACCGTATCTTTTGATTGGAGCATTCAATCCATTTACATTAAAAGTAATTGTTGATAGATATGTATTTACTGCCATTTTATTATTCATATTTTTCATCTTTTTTTTTTTCCCCTGTCTTAAGGAAGTTCCTCTAACATTCCTTATAATACTGGTTGGGTGATGATCTCCTTTAGCTTTCTCTTTTCTGGGAAGCTCTTTATCTGTCCTTCAATTCTAAATGGTAGCTTTGCTGGGTACAGTAATATTGGTTGTAGATCCTTGCTTTTAATCACTTTGAATATTTCCTGCCAATCCCTTCTGGCCTGCATAATTTCTGTTGAAAAAATCAGCTGATAGTCTTATGGGAGCTCCCTTGTATGTAACTAACCACTTTTCTTTTGCTACTTTTAAGATTCTGTCTTTGTCTAAACCTGTGGCATTTTAATTATGATGTGTCTTGATGTTGGCCTTTTTGTGTTAATCTTGTTTGAGACTTTCTGTGTTTCCTGAGTTTGTATATCTATTTCCTTTGCCAGGTTAGGGAAGTTTTCCATCATCATTATTTCTTCAAATGGGTTTTCAATTCCTTGCTCTCTCTCTTCTCCTTCTGGTGCCATTGTAATGTGAATACTGGTGTACTTCATGTTGTCCTAGAGGCCCCTTAAACTCTCCTTATTTTTTTGGATTCTTTTTCTGTTTTGCTATTCCTATTGGGTGTTTTCTGCTATCTTGTCTTCTACATTGCTGGTTGGGTCCTCTGCGTCTTCTAATCTACTGTTGATTCCCTCTAATGTATTCTTCATTTCAGTTATTCTTCACTTCTAACTGGCTCTTTTTTAATGTTTTCCATCTCCATTTTTATGTTTCCTATCTCTTTGTTGAAGTTCTCCCTGAGATCATTGAGCATCCTAATAACCAGTGTTTGGAACTCTGTGTCTGGTAGATTGCTTGTCTCCATTTTGTTGAGTTCTTTTTCTGGAGCTCTTTTCTGTTCTTTTATTTGGGGCATGTTTCTTTGTCTCCCCACTTTGGCTGCCTCCCTGTGTTTGTTTCTATGTTGGGCTATCATGCCTCCCAGTCTCAGTAGAGAGGCATTATATAGTAGGTGTTCAGTGGGACACAGTGGTGCAGTCTCCCTGGTCACCAGAGTGGGGTGCTCCATGTGTGTATGGGCCCTCCTGTTGTAATGGAGACTAGATTGCTGTTTGCATGTCAGTGGGAGGGATTGACCCACAGGCTGATTGGTTGTGAGGACTGGCTGTGACTACAGTGGAGGAGCTGTGGTGCAGGGGCTGACCCTGCAGAGCAGGGGTTGCTTTAGTGGGCTCTGGTGCCTGTCCAGTCTGTCTTTGGATGTGTTGTCCTCAGAGGTGATGTTCTGCCCAAGTCTGAAGCTGTTCACTGGGCCTGTCAGTTCTGGGGTCTCCTGGGAGGAGACCCGCCGCAGGCCAAGTTCAGCCTCAGTCTGTACCCTACAAGGGGCCACCTGGCATGAGCCACAAAGCAATCCAGAGCTGGCTGTCACCCATGCTGTGCTTAGAGCTGCCTTGAGAGGCCAAGCTGCGAACCAAGGCCGGCTGTCGTTAGTGTCGGGCTTAGGGCTGCTCAGGCAGAGGTATGGGAGAAACTGAAGCTAGATGCTGCTTGTTTGGGGTTTGGGACTTTTGAGAGATTTTAGGAATGTCTGCAGCATGAACCAAGGCATGCCATTTATATGGAAAAGCCACTGGAAGCAGCTTGGGTGTGCCTGAAAGTTGGATGGGCATTGTCTCAGGGAATCACAAAAAGTGACAGCCAGTTTGTTGGTGACTCAGATACAGCATCTGCCTGCATCTGCACACAGGTAGAGGAGGGACCAACAAGAAAACATGGCTTCCCCCAGCTCTTCCAACCAGGAGAAATTTGCCCCTCCAGCCCTTGCCCTGAAGCTAGCCTATTTAGTCCCTCCCCATATGTCCTTGGTGCCTTTCAAGCTGCTGCCCCAGGGCTGGAACTCAGAGCAAATGAGTCTGTTAGCAAGTAAGTCCATGCACAGTCCCTTTAAAAGTAGCACCTGGAAGTGCCGCTGCCCTCCATCTCACTCAGCCACAATCTCTGCTGGTTGTCGCAGCCAGAAATTACGGGGACTTCCCTCCCCAGCTCTGAAACCCTGGGCTAGGACCCCTTGGAGAAGGGAACCTTCACAGCCAAGATATCTAATTTTTAATGGTCACACATGGTTGTGAGACCAGCCCATTCCATCCTGCATCTCTGCCCTCCTACCAGTTTTGTGGTGGCTTCTTCTGTATGTCTGTAGTTGTAGGACTTTGGTTCAGCTAGACTTTAGGTGATTCTCAATAATTGTCCTGTGGCTTAGTTGTAATTGATGTGGTCCTGAGAGGAGGTGAGCACAGTGTTTTCCTACTCTGTCATCTTGAATGAAAAGCCCACCTTTGTTTTTATTATTACATTTATCATTGTTCGTTGTGTTCTGTGTTATTCTGGGTTATCCTAAGGACCAGGAATAGCAGGGTCTAGGAGGATGATAGTTTTCCATAAGATGAAAGAGACCGTTCTTTCAATGTGTTTTCATAGCACTAAACTGGAGGGATGTCAGATTTAGATGGTCTAAAAGGAAGAATTCTCCAGTAGGAAAAGCCCATTAAACAAAAAAAAAGTGATTTTGTTGCAAAACATGGTATGTTTTGATTCATTAGAAGTGATACTCCTTAGGGGTACAGGGATAGATTGTGTTCCATGCCAATAACGGTCAAACAGGAACTGCAGGACCCTTCCTGGGAATCCCAGGGATTTTGTGAGCATCAGGCGCCCCCTCGTGTCCAATTGGCAGCACTGGGCTAGCATGCTTTAATTCAGACCCAAACTGAGCACAGATGCGGAAGTAAGGAGGGGTTCTCACTTAATTTCATTTGTTCCCTGGGGCTAGGGGTGTTGGGGGGAGAAAGAGAGGTAGGAAGCTTCAGGAAGTGGTCCTGGAAGCGGCTGTGTCCTGCACCCATACCACTTGGAGAAAGGGCAGACCACGTCCACAGCTCCCTTACTCACCGAGTGTCACCACGAGGAGACCAGGTCCAAACAGAGGAAAGAGGTTGAATTTGGGAATTAAAACTACAGCTCAACCCCTAACTTAGCCACCAACCAGCAGTGTGACTTTGTATTAAGCACTTAATCTTTTTGATGTTGGCACCTTCACAATGGTGGCAGGAATAAGTGTATTTTCAGGTTACTATGAGAATGAAACAACATGTGAAGTATCTCTTAGTAAATCACAGTCCCTTTTGCGTCTTTCCTGTCCTTCATCCCAATTTGAAACAGCTTCCCAGGTCCAATTTACTTGATACAGCTTCCTGGGCTGGCTTCATGAATATGCTATTTTCCGTCCATAAAAATATTACAAGGGTTTGTGGGTTTTTGTTTTGCTGTTTTAATTGATTTTAAAAAGTAAATTGCCCTCAAACGTGAATATAAAATAGCTCATGCAACCATTTCCAATTGAGATGTGGCCATTTGCTCTTTGCCAATTGTGTTAAACTGCTGAGCTTTCAAGCGTACACTCTCGGTGGCTGAATGAGGTGATCTACTCCCTAATGGCCTTCCCTGGAGTTGCCAGCAGAGAACCTCCAGACAGTGACAACTCTTGTCTTGCTGATGTACTGCTTCAGGCTTCACTAAAAGTCGTGCATAGATTTCCCTAGTGACACACTCCAACGTAATATCAAAATATTTTTCTAACAATATTTGATTAACAATATTTGAAAAATAACAATATTTTTCTGATATTTTAAAATATCTTTTTGGTTTCTCATTTTCCCTTATCTTTATTTGGGGCAGCTTTTCTATCACAGGATTGATTAGAAAATACTCCCCTGCCTTCCATTTTCACTACGGAGGGAGAAAAGAGAAATTGTTGGTAGCCTAGGTGGTATAGGTATGGACTGGAATAATTTACAGGCTCACTTCTCTTACTATAGCCTTAACTACTTAAAAGAAAGGGGAGTAAATTAGAACATAGATCATTTTGAAAGCTTGCCTTGTGTGTGGGGGAAGGAGCAGCAGGGCACCCATGTGTGTCTGATGCCCAAGGACTGAGTTCCAGTCAGGAGTGTGTGTGTGTGTGTGTGTTTGTGTCCTTGCGCATGTCACTCCACCTCTGCCAAATCTCTAGTTTTCTCATCTGTAAAATGAGGCATCATAATAGCACGTATCATAAGGTTGTTGAGAAGATTATGTCAGCTAATATATTGTAATACACATTCACATAAAGAGTGTTCAATAAATGCTATGTCTACAACTATTCATTCATGCTTTCCTTCTGCACTAACTTATTTTGGGTTCATAAGGTATCTTTTGCAAGCTTCTTTGGCAATTTACAGAAGTACAGGTGGTCTTACTTCACTTCCTGCTGAAATGGAAGAGCAGTTGCTATTTTAACCATCTAAGGATGAGATGGCGAGGAAGAGTTTATGTAATCCTGCAACGGGACATTCTGCTAGTCCTCTTCTTGGCTCTGAAAACAGAATGTGCTCAGGAAACGCTTGTCATCTAACTTAAGCTAAATACAATGCTGTTAGGAAAAATGCCAGGACTTACACATGCAGTCATCCTTCCATGTTCCCTCTTGCCAGCACACTGCTTCTAATAACTGCAGCCCTTGTCAGGCCAGCCCTCCATCTTTGGACTCTATCCTCTGTAGTGACGGCACCTCAGGTAGGACTCTCCACAGAGTGGGTGATAAGAAAATGGTGACCAGCAGATGTTTCGTGTGGCTGTTTTTCCCCCACAGGTCTCGGTTCTCCCTTTCGTCATTCTGTGTGCTCTGTTATAGATCCAATACCTTCTTATCACACTTACCTTGTAAAATTAAGAAGAACAAAAGTTGCTCTTGTCCTTATCTTAGGCCAGTCCATTCAAACACCAGGCCAAGAAGGCGCTGACCTATAGCTAAGTTCTGCCATGAACCTAAGCAAATCTGAGAAGGTGCCAAAAAAGTGAACAATAACAGTAGCTAACATTTATTGAGCACTAAGCTTTGACCTGAATTCACTAATTTAATTGTTACAACTGTCTGATGTAGGTACTCTTATTATCCCTAGTCTATAAGTGAGTAAACTAAGGTTTACAGAAATGAAGTAACCTGCCAATGGTGGAGCCAATGCTAAGGGCAGAGCTGGGTTTTGACTCCAGCAGCTTGGTCAAAGAGTTATTGTTCTTAACCACTCGTGAAGCAATTCTAGGCAGCCTTATCACAATTTTTTAAAGGCAGTCATCTGGGGAAGATGCTTAGAGGCAGGTTGGTGGACTAGTGAGCTCCTAAGGATTGTTTTTACTGCATGATTCTGCCAAAACAATCCCACATTAATACCACTACATAGCTCTGTAATGAAGTACCACAGACCAGGTGGCTTAAACAACAGAAACTTGTTGTTCCCTAGTTCTGGAGGCCAGCAGTCAGAGATCAAGGTAGCAGTAGGGTTGACTCCTCTCAAAGGCTGTGGGGGAAGGATCTGTTCCGGGCTTCGCTCTGTGGCTTGTAGATGGTCATCTTCTCTCTGTGTCTCTTCCCTCTAGGAATATTTGTCTCTGTGTCAAATTTCCCTTTTTGTAAGGACACCAGTCATATTGGATTAGGGCCCACTTGATGACCTCTTTTAACTTGTTTGCCTCTGAAAGGCCCTGTCTCCAAGTAAAGTCACATTCTGAGGTGGGGAAATTTGAATAAAATTATGTCAGATTCACAAGAGACCAAGGAAATGGGCTTCCTCTGTTGTAAGAAAGATAAGAGAGTTCTGTTATGTAAAAGGAAAACTGATCCCAGAGAGTGACTAAATAGAAATCTGAGAGGACCAACATCATCATGCCTGAGGAGCTGTGGAAATAAGATGATGATGATGATGATGATATTATCAAATACTGGGCAAGGACTACATGCACAGCACTATGTTAATTGTTTTACATACATGATCACCTCATTTAATTCTCACAAGACAACCTTGCAAAGTGGTTACAAAGAATATTAGAGCTCAGATAGGATACTCAACTTACCCAGCACCTAGAGCTAGGGGTTAGCAGTTAGGACCATCAGCTTCTACTTTGGACAGCCACTTAGAGGCAGCCACAAGCAACAGATGCTGCAAAGGGCCCTTCTCACACTGTGAGTACATATTTTTACAACATTCAAGACACAGCAATGAGAAGTTATATCTTTTATTGGTGAAGTAGATTCACTTGGTCTTCCATATAGAGTTTTGAACTGAAAACTATCATGATAAAAAATAACCACTGCAATCACCTTGGTGTAAAGACAGGTTCTCATACAAAATCTTTGGTGACATTTGGGTCTAGTATTGACTGCTTTTGTGCTACCACAGACTTGCTGAAATCGTTGCTTTTTGCTCAAGTAATGACATAGCAGTAGTTCCCCTTGTGCTTTTCTAGTACGATATAATGAAATGTAGTGAAAACCACAGGAAATACTGTGGTCAGGTTTTGAACTTGAGCCATCATGTGGACGTAAACACTGTGACAAGAGTTCTGTGGAATACATAAAAGGGCTGACATAAGTGGAAGGTCTTAGTCCTTCTTTAGGTGAAAAAGCAGCCTGTAGATGGCAAGAGAAACCTCACTTGGGGGAGAAAAGGCTACTGTTTCTGCAAACATCGCGATAATAATAGTTTCATCTCATTCCAGGTGACATAGAATGATAGGGCTGGGGTCATGGATGGAAGTTACATAGAGTTCAAGTTTGGCTTGAAGAATACTTCCAGCCTCCCCTCCCCGGTGTTGACTTTCAGGCTGCCTCTGAGCATGAACTTAAGTTTAACTTAAGTCCATCTGGATGTCTGGTCGCTCCCCTTTGAGCACTCGCCTCGTCAGAGGTTAAGGCCACCTTTCAAAGCTTGAAGAAATAAAATTTCAGGCCTTGTGAGAAGTGGGGTGAGAGATATTTGGCTTCTTTCTTTCTCAGGCTTTAGGGGCTGGAAATTCTTAGCTGTCTACCTGTTGGTATGTGCCATATTTGAGGAAAGCCCCTCGCTCCAATCATAGAATGTTAGGTTTGTGAAAGTCTTGAAATGTCACCCAAGTCAGCCACCCCCACCACGTATCACTTGAATCTCTTCTCAGCATCTCCACTGGAGAGCTGTCCTTTCTGTGCTTGCCCTCCAGCTGTGCTTGCCATTCAGTCAAATTCTTACTGGCAAAGCTCCTCTTTAAGTAGCGCCAAACTTGAACTCTATGTAACTTCCATCCATGACCCCAGCCCTATCATTCTATGTCACCTGGAATGAGATGAGCTGTGTAAATGTTGTAACAACTACATGAGAAAATGCATGGACAGTTCTCTGGGTGGAGCCTGGCTCATTTTAAAGGCTCAATGAACAGAAACTATTATTATTGCGATGTTTGCAGAAACAGTAGCCTTTTCTCCCCTCTGTGTTCTCCACTGATAGATTCTGGTTCAAAAATAATTAAAGAACATTCTATTAACTGGAGATAATCAATAAGGTAATTAGAAGGTGGTGACCTTCCCATCCTTCGGTGGTATTGGAGCAGAAAGTTATCATACTGGGCATGTTGTTAGTGGAAACATCTCCGAGACATACTAGGCTACACGTCCTCTTTCAGCCAAGTCAGAATGTCTGGCTCTCTACTAGCACTACTTTAGACTGTAACATTAGTGCTAGGAGGCCCTGACCTAGGTCCTCCTAAGATTCCCTCAGTTCCCTCATTAATATTTCCAGGGCTAGCGGTAGCCACCGTCAGTGGGACAGTCCCCCATTAACTCCCAGGGTACCTACTGCATCATTTCTTTACATTAAAAAAGATACAGCTACAGGGAAACAGTGTGTGGTATAGCCCAGTCTTAGGTCCTTTTCTCTTTTTCTGATCTTAAAAGCTAAAAGATTTTAGAGTTGGTTTTTAGTCATGACAGATGATCTAAAGCCTTTATTGAGATTAGCAAAACGTGATTACATATAAATTCCTGAAACAAACAACAATATTAACAATAAATAAATACAATTAACAACAACAAAAAAAAAGAAAAAAAAAGATAGAAGAAAAATCTAGAAATCTAGTTAGAAAACTTCAAGGACCTGAGAGGTAATCTTTAAGTACTTTTGTTATTGTATCATAAGTGAGAAAAACTTCTAAATAGAAGTTAGGAAAACAAAAAGGGTACGTATTTATATATGCTCAAAATTATGCATCATTCTTATGCATAATAATTATTGCCTAGGCTAGACTCCTTTTAGATTTATTCAATAAAGGTTTTGTTTGTATAGACCCAGTATGGAGGTTTAGAAAAGTGTGTAAGACTCAGTTTCTCTGTAGTACAGCACAGTTGTCTGAGTACTCTGGCATCAGATTGCCTGGGTTTGAAGTCTGGCCCATACTTACTAGCAGTATGAACTTGGGCAAATTATTCACCTCTCTGTGACTTTATTTCCAGATGTCTGAGAAACATACCTAATATCCAAAATATATGAGGAACTCCTTCAACTCAATAGCAAACCCCCCCCCCCAAATAACCCAATTAAAAACGGGCAGGGGACTTGAATACACATTTCTTCAAAGAAGACATACAAAGTCCAACAGGCATATGAAAAGGTCCTCAACATCACTAATTACTAATCATCAGATAATGCAAATCAAAACCACAGTCAGGTACCACCTTACTCCTGTTAAAATGGCTATTATCAAGAATACAAAAGATAAGTCTTGGTGAGGACATGAAGAAACTGGAACCCTGTGAACGGTTAGTGGGAATGTAAAATGGTGCAGCTGCTATAGAAAACATGGACGTTCCTCAGAAAGTTAAAAAATAGAAATATATGATCCAGCAATCCCATTTCTGGGTATTTACCCAAAAAAATTGAAACCAGGATCTCAAAGAGATGTTTGCACTTCCATGTTCATTGGTAGCACTCTTCACAATAGCCAGGATATGGAAACAATCTAAATGTCCATCAACAGATGAATGGATAAAGACAATGTGGTATATACATACAATGAGATATTATTCAGCCTTAAGAAAGAAGAAAATGCTTCCATATGTGACAACATGGATGAACCGGAAGACATTATGCTAGGTTAAACATGCCAGTCACAGAAAGACAAATATTGCATGATACCACTTATGTGAGTTATACAAAATAGTCAAACTCATAAAAGAGAGAGTAGAATGGTGGTTGCTAAGGACTGGGGGAAGGAGGAAATGGAGAGTTGCTGTTCAACTTGCATAAAATTTCATTTATGCAAGATGATTAAGTTCTAGAGATCTGTTATACAACATTGTGCCTATAATTTATAATACTGTATGGTACACTTGTTAAGAGGGTGAATTGCATCTTAACTGTTCTTACCACATTAAAAACAAACAAAAACACATACCTTAGATATGGTTAGGATTAGGTGGAATCATTCATGTAATGTGCAAATGCATTAAGAACCTGATGCGTACTAATTATTAAATGACATTATTATTTTTCTTATACCTGGTGGCAAGCCAGGTTGCTTTGATTACCTGATCCACAACTCAGGCACCCCCATTCATTGGATGGCATCTTACTCAAGTTCTAGTTGCCATATCTAGGTGGAAAAAACAGACCTAGAGGTCAGAGAGTAAATATTTTACCTAGGCATGGGACTGAATGGTTTTTGCCCAGCGCTTATAGTATGTATCTAAAGCAGAATCCTTTCCATCTCCAATCTCTCAAAAGGAACTGAAATGGAACTGTTCAGGGCAGTTGCTGGTTGTAGAATGCTATGTTGCCTTGCCTGACCTATTTCAGGCTGGAGTGCTATTTATTTCTAGGGACTAATCAGGGAAAAGCTGTAATCTAGTTCTATCTTGGGCAGGCGCTGTGTGAAAAAAGAATTTGGAAACTCTGCTAAACCAGAAACTGTGTTACAGCCCTGACTATTTTAGTGCTTTATATACTAGGAGAGAAATTACTCATTAAAAGAAAAATGAATCATAGAGTTAAGGAAGGATGTCAGTAATATCAACAAAATTGTCTCATTTTTCAACATGTAAAAATTCATGAAACTGTTGGCCAGTATTATTCTTATAAGCTATGTTTTATTTTAAGTTGTCACAAATGATTTCTAAATATTAAAAAGCTTTTCATTTTGAGAATGTTTATCTATTTCCTCCACTGATGGGACTGTATCTCTCATGTTCTTGAGAATTATTGAGATTAATGGTATGGAGAAGAGCTAAAATTCATCATTTTTCTTAGAAGCTCCTAGAAGTTTTCCTCATTAAATATTGGGCTGGGTTACCCACCGAAGTTATGGAGTTTCTGCAGAGATTTTAAGTTGAAGGGATTCTCTTCAGCCTGGATGGCTTGGACATGTCCTGTCTACAGGCAGAGAAATGGATGAAATGATTCTTGACGTTCTTTGTTCTGTGACCACCGGGTCCCACATGGCTCAACATGGAGGGAGGCTCCTTCACAGTGTTTCTGGACCAACAGATCATGAGAAATCACTATGGCAACACTGACTAGTCTTTTAGGGGAAGCTGACAGCAGAACCAGAGGTAAGGAGCCCTTGTGGAAGTGTCAAGGGCTTAAGGAATTTACAGGGTTTAAATTGAACTGACACATTGATGGCACAACTAATCAAGTCGACAAGCTTGATCTTAAGTGATAGATTGCCCCTTAGTCAGAAAGGCTAATATAGACTTGATTTCTGAATTCTTTCAACAAATATTTGTTTAACGCTGGCCTATCTGCCAGCAGTGTGCGAGGCAAGGGAACATAAAGATAAGCAAAGCATAATGGTTCCTGATTTCATGGAACTTAAAATCAGATAGGGAAGACCAATGTTAACTAACTGACCATACATAATTACAGACTGTGATGAGAGCCCTGATGTAAATTATAGGGCACGGGGAGACTGTATAAGATGGGAACCTGGTTGGGATGAAAAGGTGGTGGTCAGAATTTGGAATTGTATGGTCTTCCCTGAGGGTGGGGCTCAGATCTGGAGGATGAGGGAACTAGACAAGCAGGTAAAATGGGAACTTTCCAAGGAGGGGCATGGGCAAAGACCCTGAGGTGGCAACATGAGAAGGATAGTAGCCTAAAGTGAGGCGAGTGAGGAGCGCCGGGGCAACGTAGTTTATGTTATGCATGTCAGTCTTCAGGCAATGTGCAGTGGGAACACACTGAAAGGTTTAAGAAGGTGGTGGTGGGAAGAGGAGTAGAGTGATCAGATTTTAATGTTGAACAATTGTGACTGCAGTGAGGGCCAATCATTGAAGGTCCACAAGGGTGAATATGCTATAATTGAGATAAGAGATGATGGAAGCTTTAACAAATGGTTGCCCTGGAGATGAAGACAAGTAGAGGGCTTGAGATCTCCTCAGGAGATAAAATTAACAGTAGTTAGTGCTGGACGGGGAAAGGATAGGTAAGGAGAGGGAGACAGAAACTCTAGATTTGAAAATATTGTAGATGTCCAGATAGAGCTATAGAGCACACAGTTAGATTTTTAGATCAGATCAGAGGGAAAATCTGGGAGATTCTCCTGATCCCTCCAAACTAAGTGAGGAGGGATTCCCCAAGCTAGAGGGTAGAAGACAACATCTTAGTTTATCTTGGCCATGGATTCCCGGAGAAGCTCCCCTAAGGCATCCTGAGTAGGGCCCTCAGCCTTTGGATTAGCTTAAGCTCTGTGAAGGAAGAGCCTGTATTCATTTTGTTCCATACTACAGGCCAGTACTCATTAGAATTCCTAGCACATGTGTTTCCCAAAACATTATGGAATAATTTTCCCAAGAGCACAGAGACCACAAGTAATGGTGAGATGGAGAGAAGTCTAGGAACCCATACCTCAGACTCCTGGTGCAGTGATGTGATGTCTCTCCCTCCCTCCTTCCCACCTTTCCCCCCAGGCCTACTGCTTTTGTTGACACTTACACCTTTATACTCCAAACACCCCAACTTTTCATTTAGTTTTAGCAGCTTTAGAAGTTGTTGAATTAAATATATTTGATTTTATTTTGAGCTGCTACCATATTTGGGAGCTTTCATTTAAGTAGAGCTTTTTTGGGTTGGATGAAACAGGGAGTTCCCAACTGTAGCTACTTGGAGAAATGAGCGAAGAACTCAGGTCTAGGCAAAACAAAGGAAATAAAACCATTAGGTCAACCCAACAGCAGGACTGAAATGCTTGAAGCTAGCAAAGGACTTTCCTGCAGATTCTAAAAGTCTTGGCAGCCCCAGAGGCCTGGAATATCAGGGAGTAGAAGGCCAGATATTTTTAAAGCAGTGAAATGAAGCCAAGATCTGGGAATTCAAGGTGAGGAGGAGGAGGAGGAGCCCCAGCAAACAATATTGATGAACTTCAGCTCTAAGGACAAGTTGAATGAGGGTCACCTAAGCCATCGGTGATTAATTATAACTAGAGGAAATCAGAGGTATATAGATGAAATGTCTCTAGGGCCAGGAAATGACTTCACAGAGAGTTAATGATAATAGTTTAGTTAACTTTGCCTGAGAATTCTTTTACCTGATTCTTGCTGTGATTTTCTTCATTTTGACACAAAAAGGAAGGGTGTATCTCCCCTCAGAATAATGAAATTTATGTCCAAGTGGACTGACACCATTGATAATTTGATTTTTCAAAGTCATCAATATGTTGTATATTTGAAAGAAGGAAATTACCTCATAAACAGATGTTTCCATGAAAGTGAATGAAAATGAAAAGAATTACTGATACCTTTAAATGGACATCGTTTTAAGCAGCAGATCTTCATAATAAGCGTGTGTTGTGTGCATGTGTTTGCACATGCCCATAGATAAATTCTCTGGCTCTTTTACCCTATATGACCCTGCAACAAATGTTGTATTCTGACACTTCAGGCTTTTCCATATAATTATTCAACACACCTTTGTGAGTGATGCTGTGTAGTGGAATCTGGGGAAGCATCCATTTAGAGAACTATTCTCTCGGATGGGGTGTGGCTCCAGGGTCAATCTAATTTAGAACCATGAATATGAGCAAGAAGCAGAGGGCTCTCACTGTAACGGTAGGCTAAAGAGAGTCTTTTATTTAGCTCTGTCTTCAGGGGATTTCAGAGACACCTCAAATACAGGATTTCCAACCATTCTCAGTTGGATAGTCTTAGTCTTGTCATATTTACAATCCCCAGGAGACACATTAATATTCCCTACTTTTTTCTTCTTTTGGAATTGTTAGTCACTCTGGTGTTATCATCTTTCCACCAGAGTGGTGTGTGCACCAGTGTTCACGGTGGCCTTGAATGGGCTGTTCATCCTCCATAGCTCCCTGTAGAATAGGCAGCTTGTTTTGAGTCTTTGCCTCCACTTTTATACCTGTTTCTTTTTTTCAGTCCTCTATTCCTTTTCCTTCCCTCCTACTGCTGCCCATTAGCTCATACCAGTCACATTATACTTCATTACCTTTTCTTTTCCCACCCCCATCAAAGTGTATGGAGTTACAGTCCTTCAGGGTTTTATTCTCAGCAAGATAACAGAACATCTCTAATCCACTTAGGAAAGTATTCTATTTATCTCTGAACTTTTTGATAAGAAACAACTATTTAACATTCAGGAGTTAACTCTAAGTCCCAAAGCGTGGGGCAAGCTGTGACAGAGAGCATTTTGGATGAGAAAGTCTTTCACTTTCTCTTATGTCATACCAAGCAGGCAAAGCCTAAATATTGGGCAACTACCATGCCTGCCCTTCTAAGTGATGTGCCACCCCTGCCCTTCTTTGCAAAGAACACTTGAGAAGGGGCCCTGAGACATCATCTGTGATGGTGGGATCCCTTCATTTATCAAAGAAACATGACCTAAATGAGTCCACATTGGATTAGGTAAGGAATGAGTTCAAAAAGGAGATGTGTCCTTGAAACCAGCAGAACTCATAGCCTGGGGCAGGTATTTGTGGTCAGCTGAGTCACACTGCTTTGGGATTAGCCAGCTCCACTTTCTGTTTCAACAATAAAAAGTCTTGCAAAACTGCTGGCATGTGAGACAGAGGTATCCAGAGAGTCTTGGCATCGTTTCCAACTGCGTAATGGGTCTTTGGGAAGAGACTTGTGAGAGCATGGTCCATGCTCTTCACCACGAGGGAGAGATCCGTGTTCACAGAGGATGCAGTGACTTTCAGTTTGTCTAGGCCTACGAAAAGAGAAAAAAATGTTTACTCTTTGGCAAAGGTATGTGTGGTTAGGGTGCCAAGGGGAAGACACATATGTGGGAACTCTGAATCTGCCATTATAAATGAGGCCCATTGTGACAGGTTTCTGTCTGTTTCTCATAAAAGGAAGCAGTGATGCTTTCTTTATTTTTATTTTCTTTCTTTCTTTATTTATTTTGTATTAGTTTCAGGTGTACAGAACAATGTACTGTAATAGACATTTATCATTTATGTCCCTCACACAGTGATAACCCCCTTTCCCCCATCTACTACCCCTCTGACATCACCTCACCCTCAGTCAAAATATGGATGGACCTAGCAGTGCTTTCTTTAGACCACTGGCTCTAACTTGAGTGAGCAGCAGAATCTCCTAGAGGGCTTGTTAAAACTCAGCTTGCTGGGTCCCACCTCCAGCAGATGTAAAGTGGGGCCCAAGAATTTGCATTTCTATCAAGTTTCCAGGTGCAGCTGACAGCGCTGCTCTAGAGACCTAACTTTGAGAAGCACTACTTTAAAGCAATGAGGTAAAGATACTTAATAAAGTCTATGAGCCTCCTGAGCCCAGAAAGTTATGGGTTTGATTCCGAATTTGTTTTCAGGGAGTATTATGTTTATAGGAAATGTGGGTATACACGTGTACTTGTGCATGTGTGTATGTGTGTACTCATATACCACAAGCCTCTATAATCCAGTGAATAAAGAGACAATCATCCCCCAAAGGTCTTGACTCAGGAAGTTAAACATATCCTGGTTCTCAGGCAAATGAAGTATTTGAGCAATGAGCTAAGACAATTTTGAAGAGGCAGTTATTTTATCAAGGGATTGGTAGTAGCTTGGAGCATTCGTCCTGCGCTCTTAAGACATACCTGAGTTGTGTCTTCTCAAGGGAAATCTATTGTTTTAAATTTTCCTTTCAACTTCAGGCCCCGGATTGTTCAAACAGCTTAGCTGAGGTTACCTAACAAATCTCAGTGGCTATTTTAAACTACTACTTCTCCAGTCTGGGAAACGAAGAAAGGTGAGCTTAAATTTGTGGTCTACTTCAGAACTGTGAGTCTGGCTGATCTCCCAAGTCCTGACTTGGAAAACTCCAATAAGAACAACCAGTGTAAAATTGGGCTCAATGCCAGTTGGTACTTCTGAGACGGGACGTTTGAACCAGGGGCCAATGCAAAAATAATTTTGAGATGGAAGTTGGTGATGTATTCATAGGCATTTAGAAAGTATCTATGTCAATATCAAAGGAAAATCTTTTTAAATGAGGGTTTTGTTTCTGAATCTACTTAGAGCCTTCAGATTTGGTAAATGAGTGAGAAACAGCATTTAATAGCCATGGTTTTAAACCTATAGTGACATGTCAGCACTGGGAGGTTTGTCAAACCAGATGTTCCAGTTGATATATACATGTGTATCTCTCTCTCTCTCTCTCTCTCTCTCTCTCTCTCTCTCTCTCTCTCTCTCTCATGGGTGGGGTGGTTGAGGGAGTCAGTCATTTTAAAAACATACGCAGGTGGATCCGACTTGGTGTTGGCTCCACCTTGCAAACTCCTAGCTGTGAACTTTACTACAGTTGGCTGTCTTACCAAGCCGCCTGATGAAGAGGCAGGATCACGGTTTGGAGGGAGAGAGTGACACATAGTTAGGTGGGGCCCTGTTCAGCTCCAAGCAGGATCTCAGTAAGTGTGTAAAGAATATGAAGTAAATTTTACCAGCCAGGGAGATTGAGGTGGAGGTGGAGCCCTGACACCAGAAATTCGACCAGCTCTTTAATGCCTTGTTGAGATTATAGTGTGGAGCAAAGTCAGGGTACCTGGTTCAAATTTAGCTCTTCCACTTACCAGCTGTGCAACTTGAGGCAAGTTCCTTACCTGTGCCTCTGTTTCTGTGAAATTAAGCTGGTATCTACTTCATAGGGTTTTTGGGGCATTTTAAAGGAGAGGTTGCAGATGAAACTCTTATAAGAGTGACAAGTACATGGTAAATGTTCACTATATGTTATCATAGTCTAATCTTTATTATTATTCCTCCATCCCTGACTGACTCTCTGGACTTGTGTTACTTCTCCTTCCATATCCACTCTCATGCATTCCTGTTCCAGAAAGCTTCTACCCAAAGAATTCCTTCCTGTCCTTCAGGCTTTATTTAAACCTGGCCTGTCCCATAAAGGCAATGATTTTTTTTTCTTGCTGTGAATTCCTTGGGTAATTAGAGACCACACCATCTAACACCCTTCTGGGCCTGTTGGGTTATGTTTAAGAAGTAAAGGATCAATTTTCTTGCATGCTGTGCAGTCTCATTGTTTTCCAGCCTTACTTAGTTACTTTGTGTTGTCAACTAGATTGTAAACTAGTCAAGGGTCAAAGTCTGAGTCTTTATATTTGGTAACCTTCATAAGTCCTGGAGCAATGTTGAGTGAGTGGTTGGTATTTACCAAAAAGAGGAGTTTTGTGTAAAGGTGAAGCCCATGGGCTCCAGTACGGGCACGATCAGGAGGAGTTGTCCTACCTTGAGTAGGACATGTCACTTTCCATGTCTCTGTTCACTATTCCTGAAATTATTTTTGAGAAGTAAATGATATCCGTAATTTATCATGTGCTTAGTACAAAACTTGGTACTTAGCAAATGTTCAATAAATGTTTGTAAACACTCGAAGAAGGAAGAGATGACACTGGAATTAATAGGAATACCTGACCTAGGTTTAAAATCTCTGTTGGTGTATTACTATGAGAACCTTATTTTTAAATTTATGTTTGAGTCTCCTTCATGGTACCTAGGACAATGAATCCCAGAGGACCCTGGGGTCACCCAGAAACTCACTTTTTTCAATGTACCCTTCTCCGTATTGTTGTTTGATGTCTGGAGACAGATGCTTCCAAATGGCGAGTCTTTTTTCAGTCGTCTTTACTGGATCTGAAAATCCTGTTTTGAACAATCCTGGTTCGATGCATGAGACGTGCACACCAAAAGCCTTCATGTCCCTTCTGTGAAAAGAACCCATTGCAGATGTTTAATGGAGGTTTATTTGGAGAATGTTTGCTATTTGGGTGACTATTTTCTTGTGAATCTTTTCGTGGAATCACAGAATTGGGTGCATTGGAAAGGAGCATCTTGTTCTACCCACTTAGTTTGCAGATGAGAAAACTGACGTTCAGGGTGGTGAACTGAGGGCTGATGTAGTGACAGAACAGGAAAGGGATCTGGGAGCACCCTCTCCCAGTGTGGTGTTTCCCCTAAGCTGTAGTCTCTCATTAAATTGAGAAGCATGTGGTCTAAGGACAGGTTTCTGTTCAGTACTTGGGGTACTTTATGGTGACATTGACCAATGACTTGCCTGGATAGACAAGTTCACCTCCATTCTAGGAATCTGAGGAGATTGCAGCACCAGTGAGGATATGCTGAGGGACACAGTGTGACAGCTCTGACTTGCCTAACCTGCTCCCTATGCTGCTCAGCGAGCTCTTTCATCACATCGCTGGAGAAACTCAAAAGTGTCTGCATTTACTGGGCAACAGGCTTTTAGGGGCATCATGGTGTCCCTTTCTTTAAAGCAGACCAATGAATGGCAAACTACTATATGAATAATGATTTCCTACATTAAATTTATATTTCCTCTAGGAATACCTAGGGAAACAATTATTCATGTTACAGAAGACTTTACCATAAGACTTTTGAAGAACTCTACCAGTGAACTTAAAATATGATTTATCTTAGGTCTTCCATTCTAGCAACACACCTGTTGTTTACTTTGAAGTATATTTTATAAAAATGCAAATTAGTTCGACCCTTGAAATATTTTGAAAGGTATGTTGCTTGAAGTAAAATAAAAAAGGTTATTTTCAACTTAATTGTATTTTACTCACTTGTCTTCTGATCTCCTTTGGGTTTTGGAAAGTAACAGTGCCAAAAGGGTATTTGGGAAGACTTTTCTCCCCACCTACTCATGAAAGTGACGTATACTCCAGGGACAAATGACTTTAAGTCACCCAATTAACTTTACCAGGTGAGTAAAGCAAGTATGAAACCAGTATGCTTGCTGGGCAAATACAGCTTTAAAGAGCCCCAACCCTCTTCCAACTGGACTGCTGCCTGTAACCCTCCTCCATATAGAAACTCTGGAGCTCGTACTGGACTGTGGCCTGAATGCACAGTACTATTTCCAGTACCGGTTCCACGACTGAGAAAGAAATAAACACTTCGTATTGCTTAATTTCAGGCAAGGCATATCTGCATTGCAATCCCACAAACCTTTCAATTGAAATCTCTTTTTAAAAGTGAGTAAATCTCTAAAAGGAGACTAATGGAGGTTCTCCATGACCTTGCTACTCAACGTGTGATCCCTGAACGATGAGCAGCATTTGGGTGCTTGTTATAAATGCAGAAACTCAGGACCCACCCCAGACTCATTGAATCAGAATCTGCATTTTGAAGAGATTAAGGTGATTCATATGCGCATTAAGGTTTAAGAAGCATTGTTCTCCTTCATCTATTTTCCCCTTTAAAATTTTTTTACAATTACAGTTGACATTCAATATTATTTTGTATTAGTTTCAGGGGTAAGCATAGTGGTTAGACATTTATATAATTATGAAGTAATTCCCCTGACTAGTCCATCCCTAGCACTATACATAGTTACTATGATAAGTGATTCAAATTTCCAGGTATAAAACAAATAAGTCACGGGGATGTAATGTACAGCATGGGGAATATAGTCAATAATACTGTGATAGCGTGGTACAGTGTCAGATGGTTGCTGGACTTATCATGGTGATCACTTCTTTAGGAATATAAATGTTGAATAATTATGGTGTGTACCTGAAACTAACATAACATTGTATGTTAGCTAGATTCACTACAAAATCTTTTTTTCTTTTAAAGAAGCATTCTGACATTGTTTTTATTTCCTGGGAGAATCAAACCTGGTACCCTGATCAAATGGCAAAATAAAGTTGCTCTAGCTCTATTAATTTCAGTAGAATAATCTAACCTTTTATTAGTAAGCTAAAACTAGATCCATGGTATAGTTTATAACTCTAAAATGTGTGTTCAACAAACACTAGTTCAATAAATGAGTGGATGAATTGAAGAAAAGACTGTATTTGTGTCTTTTCTCTTGCCTGTCACGGCGCACGCAGCTAGATACCTTCCATTTGTTCCTCTAGTCGCCTCCACCCTTCTGCCAGTACTACACCCTGGGAAGCCTGCCTGTATTAACTATATTTTGGCTTCTGTCAGGTACAGTCAGGTACAGAGGGAGAGCAGAGGAAGAGGTTGGGACAGTTATTCCTACTCTGATATTGCAACTGGTTAATTTCATCCCTCAACTGAAGGTGATAGCCTCTGTGCATCCAGGTTCTGGAAACTGCGCTGTCTCCTCTTTCCAGTCCTGTGGATAGAGATGACCCTGCTGTCATTATTCCCTAGATACTACACCATCCTTTGGGATTACCCTACACAACTCCCATGTTTGCCAATAGTTCTTAAAGTAAACTCTGCTCCATTTACCCAATTTTAATGTGCCTCCATTTCTTACCAGAACCTTGACTGGTACAACCATTTGCAATTTAGGAACTTTGAACTGACAGTGATTAGTTCTGGTTCCAGGTAAGAGAGATTAAGCACTGCCCCCTTCCCCTGTCTCTCCCACTGAATGAAGCTACAAAACCTGCATAGAGCAGCTATTTAAGAACTCAAAAATGAAAATGTTAGTAGATAAGGTATGGAAGACCAGATTTTGAAGTACCACTTGAAAAAATACAATAATGAAAATAAAATATTTATAGGTTGGACTCAATAGCAGAATGGAAATGAAGGGAAGTCAATGAATTTGAAGATAGATCATTAGAAATTATCCAGTCTGAACAGCAGAGAGAAAAATGATTGAAAAAGTGAAAAGAACCCAATGGATCTGTGGGAGAAAACCAAAAGTTCTACCATTTGTGTTATAGTGTCTCAGAAGGAGAAGAGAGAGTGGATTGCAGAAAAAAAATGTTTGAGGTGATGATGGCTGAAAACTCCCCAACTCAGGCAAAAGACACAAACCTACAGATTCAAGCAGCCCAGTGAACCTCAAACATTATAAACCCAGAGAAATCCATGCTTGCGGGCACTGAGTTGGAGCGTTTATTTGCTATGTTGGTCCTTTGTTTTGAGCTCTGGCGTTCTTTGATAGCACACAGCAAAAAGATGTGGTCAATGGCTTTCTCATGCAAAATCTTCACCTCTGATTAGTAAACTCCTGCTCTGAGTTTTATTTAAAAATGGAAGCATCAGAAGAAAGCTATCTTTCTTGTCTTTGGTGCTGGGGTGGAGAGATTATCATCCATTTAGCTATTGTGTATTAAATATATGGAGATTTGTGTCCAGAACTTGCAACAGGGAAAAAAAAAAAAAAAAGCAAAAAAAAAAAAAGCTGCATAGCTGAGTCTTTACTTTGTGATAATTACATTCACTTTACCAGATAATTTTCTACTGAAGGTTTAAATAAGATGATACTGTTGTGTCTACCACTGACAGTTACACCAATGGAGAGACCTACCCTGATTCAGCCTCTGTATATGATTCCCAAACTGTTTAACAAATTGACCTTTTAAATATAAATTCACTACCTCTATCAGCATCATGCATTAAAGCAAAAAGTAAAAAAGACTGACATTCAAATCTCAGTTCTATAAACATAGACTTAGGTTAAGCTCATAGTTAGATGATCTTGGAATGACCTTCTTAGTTTCAGTGGGATCATCCATAAATTGGGAATAATTTAAAGCACTAACAATAGTGTCTGGTACATAATAAACATTCAATAAATGTTAACAGTTATTATTTCCTAATATGTCAGTGTTTGCTTTACCTTAAGCTGTCATTGAAGCCTTCTACTGCATATTTGGATGGAACATAGCCCCCTCCGCTAAATGCAAGCCGGCCTCCAATGCTGGAGACATTGATAACCCTCCCTTGAGCTTTTTTGACCAAGGGAAGCATATTTAATGTCACATTGATGAGTCCAAACAGGTTCACTTCTACAGGTTCTCGGTAGTCCTCCACTGTCAGCCAGTCAGTGGGAGCCAACACGCCGAGAACGCCAGCATTGTTGATCAGACCCCAGAGACCTAGAACAGGGAGGAAGGAAAGGAGGTGTGGTAGAGCATCCTTAATGAAAATACAGCCCCTGATTTACACAATGGTGCCATTTCTTCCCGTAGTCATACTACTGCTTTGAAATACTTTGCCGTTTTGGGAAGTGATTGCAGAAAAAGGTAGGAGGCTAAACTGAAATAGCTGAACTTCTGTTATCAGAAGCTAATCTCACAGTTACTCCATTTCTTGTTCTGAATGTCAAATACTGATACTGTCTCAGTGAGACTTTTTGAATCTCAGATGTAGAGGAAATCGGTCGATTTTTCTTCCTTGCTAGATGGCAAAGCCAGAGAATATTTACAAACTGTTCTATATGGACAAAGAGCAATATCAATCTACTTCATGTTTATTTTTGGTAAAAAAAAATCCATCATTTACTTAGCCTATTTATGATGGGAAATAATTAGTATGTGCAAAGGTGTTTGGAATTCAAGTTTTAAAACTTATCTGGAGCTTTATCCAACCATTGGTTCTAAGGTTCAGACTCTCAACTATTAATCTATTATGAAGATGTGATAGAGAAAAACATTTGCTTTTTTTTTTTGTGGACCCAAATATCTTCACCTATGAGAATATTTCAAACTTCATTCAAGCCAATAAAAGTCTTCTAGCTCAGAATGCTGCCATCTAAAGCAGAATGAAGTCCAATGGCTTACTACGCTACCATGACTATCTCAGATTCCTCTATTCAGGTTCTCAACCACTTTCTACTTTTCCCATTAAAAATGTATAAGTTCTGGAAGCATTTTGTAGTGAGAAGAAGGGCCTGGGTATCCAGATGACAATTTGGGGATTGTTCCCATATTCTCCTATAGATTTTAGCCTCAAGTTCCTTTGCTGTGTTTGTGGCTAGAGTAGCACTTCATGGGAGAAGACCAGGAGAAGTCAATACCTCTGTTTCAGTTTTAAATTCACCCACTGGATTTAAGACTGAGGATAACTTGGGCTGTGTCTCTCATGCACACAGAGAGCTTGCAACTTGGAACTACTCAGGGGCTATCCTAAGATTATTCCAAGCTTCTCCAGTGTACAGCTGGTATTTAGAAGACATTTTCTTGAAAGGCCATTGAAAATCTGAACACATTTTATTTAACACTAGTTACTTTGCAACACCTCTCCCCACCATCATCACATCACTCACCTTTTTCCCCAACTTGGTTTTTCACCCACTGGGCAGTCCTCTTGACGTTCTCTGGGTCAGTTACATCCAGAAGCACAGTGTGAAGCCTCTCGGAGGTGTTTGCCTTTAAAGCTGTTGATCCTGATTCAGTCAGACAGGCAGCAAAGACATGAAATCCCTTCTTATCAAAAGTTCTGGCCGCCAAGTTTCCAAAGCCCGTGTCACACCCAGTAATGAAAATATACTTATCACTGATGTCTGAAATCTTTAGTTGTCCTTTATAATTCCATAGAATAGCACAGAGGATTAGGAGGGCTAACACACAAAAGAACATTTTTTCCCCTTTATATGACAGCGACACTTCGTTCTTGAACAATAAAAGAAGATGTTATCCTGAGTATGCAAAATTAGAAAGAAAATTCAAATTAGAACCATCAAGACATTATAATCCAGGACTGATGAACTTGAGATATTTGAATACAGATAAATACATAGTAGATAGATAGTTTAAAAAATAACTCTTATTTGTTTGGGAAGATGACCATTTAAGTGCTAAACCACTTCTCTAAAGTAATGCAAAAACTAACCAAGTAATAGTCAGAAAAAGGAAATGGAAGAGGGAGGGAGGGATGGAGGGAGGGAGAGAGGGAGAGAGAAAAAGAGAGAGAGAGAGAGAGAGAGAGAGAGAGAGAGAGAGAGAGAGAGAGAGAGAGAAAGGAAGAAAGAAGAGAGAAAGAGAGAGGAGCCACGGCAAAGCTGACACAGGTCATTGGATTGATGTGACATTAATCTCATGTGTGAATTCATCTATCTGAAGGGTAAAATCTTATCTCTTTCTACTTCATGAAATTCAAGATTAGAATAGAAAAATTCTATTAGAAAACATTGTTCAGTTTTAATTGATTTGTGAGATTCTTAATTTTTTTCAGACTGTTGAGAAAAGTAGAGTGTTTGGTGTTGCCACAACAAAAAATTTTGCAAGTGGTATCCATTTTCTTATTTTAGTGGGTTAATGTCATCCTTCCACCCAACTCTGAGGCCATTACAACTCAAGGCAGGGAATATTAAAGTATGAGGCCACCAATGAGTAAGGTTCACTGAGAGAGGGTGAGATGAATGGGAAGAGACTGAAAGAGACATGATGGCCAAAGGCACAAAATCCCAAATGAGACTCTATAATCCTCAGATTCCATCCTTCCTGGATACCAAGTTCCTGTGAGGAAAAAATCACATGTATAGAGGACAAAGTAAAGCAAATTCATACTTTAAAACTGTGTGGATTTGACCATAAGTGCAGCTGAATGACATGGAAAACTAATTTTGTCAGGGCTAGAGACAACTTAGGGCCTAAAATCAAACAGGCAGAGGGCGTCCTTAACCTTCTCCTCAGCAGCACGTACCTGCATCTCCCCTTAGCATGTATCACTCATTTTTTTTATATTTTTTTAAGGAAATTTTATTTTTGTTGTATGTTTACTGCAGCAATTTAGAAACATCACAATTATTTTTGGCTTAAAAATAAATGTTAAAAAATACTATATTAATTTTATAGTCTTGACCATCTAAATGTATATGCCACGTTGAAAGTTCCATTAATTATTACACAGGATACAAAATAACAGTTGTAGATGAATTAGACAATTCTATGATTGAAAATAAGTGTAATATTAATTTGGATGTGTAATATCAAAAGTATCACAGGGAAAGATTCCATCTATAATACAATGCTTATTATTTACAAAGGCAGCCAACACTATTACTTTTACTCTGGTTATGATAGCTGGGGAAGAACAAGCCATCCGGTAGGAAGTGAACAAGAACTGTAGGACATTTGCCTGCTTCTCTCAGGTCTGAGCATCCTGGCAGCCCAGGCCTCCTAACTCACAGCCATCGGGCAAACCCAACGGAAGGAGATTATCAGGTCCCATGTCACATAGGAGCAGCCCTGGGCCCATATTGGCTTTCTTTGCCTGTGGAGGGAAGAGAGGCCACAGAGAACATCACATGTGGGAAAGGCCTTATTTCCTTCTCTGATGCCTCAGAAAGTTTCCTCGCTTTGCCTAGGTCCTCATCATATCTCTGTTCTTGATCTGGAATCAAGAGAGGCCTTGAGTGCCTCATAGAAGACAATGGATAGATAGGCCCAGACTGATGCTCGGGCCTCATGGATGCCTCTGGAATCATGGCCGTTCATGGACACCGTGTTCAAAAAGTACTAGCAAGGCCAAGCAATTTTACAAACTTTGGTTGGACTTTCTTTTTTTAACAACGATGATTTCCTGGCTTTTCCTTTGATCCATTTCTTAAAATTGCTCATTTTTTCTCTGTTTGTAAAAATAACTTGTACGGGGTGGCCGGTTAGCTCAGCTGGTTAGAACACAGTGCTCTTAACACCAGGGTTGCCGGTTTGATCCTCGTATGGGCCAGTGTGAGCTGTAGCCTCCACAACTAGATTGAAACAAATACTTGACTTGGAGCTGATGAGTCCTGGAAAAACACACTTAAAATAAATAAAATAAAAGTTAAACAAAACAAAACAAAACTGTGAGGATTGTAAAACACAAAGGTTAGAATTAAAAAAAAATGGCTTGTGCTCGTGGTAAAAAAAAGTTTTAGCAAATATGGAAAAAATTTAAAAAGGAAGTAATGATTGTCCCATTCGACTCTTAATATTTTAGTACATTTTTTCCAGTTCTTTCCCTGTGCAAATCAATATCTTCCCCCTAATATGTAATATAAATATACATACAGATAGAATTACACATGCGCACACACACACACACACACACATACATATATATATACATATATATGTGTATATATATATATATATACACACACACACACACAATTTTATTTCTACTGCTTTATAAGGAACATATTATTTCAGGTAAAAAATAGCTCAATGTAATATATCTTCTTCATTTCTCAAATAAATTTTGGGCTCTACTTTCACATTTTCCCCCCAAAAAGATCTATAGTTAAAGAAAGGGTAAAAGAATGATCAATTGATAAAAATAAGTCAAAGGTAAATATTAAAATGTGGTAGGTTTGGGTAAACTAATTGATTCTTGTGGTATGGCTATGACTATTTCTAAAACAGTCGAGGTTTTAGACTATCGGGGCTTAATAATTTGGTATAGTTTATCTAAACTTTCCTGTGTCAGAGTTACTGACTTGTTGTAAATCAATGCCCATGTAGCAGGATTCCCCCTTCTCAAATATATAAATACATGAAAAATATATAGGTTTTTTGGGTGGGTGTAGCTAGCTCTTGCAAAATTACATAATTAGACATTTTAAGGCAATTTTATATTTGTAAATTCAACTAGTGTAATATTTTGCTCAAGTCTGGCCTTGATAAATAATTATTGAATAACTAAATGTTGGATAAATTCCCTGAATGGATTCCTGGTAGCCCTCATTGCAATTCAAACTCCCACAAGAATTATTTGAAGAAGGCAAATACCCCTGGGGTTTAATGTGTCCTAGAGCAGAGAGGACTTTCTGTATTGTCTTGTTCGGCTGGGGCAAGCATAGGGGAGTAACAGTAAAACAATGGCTTCTATTTGTGAAGTTTTATACACTATACTTTTACTTATAAGTTTCACTTGATCCTCTCAACAGCCTTTTGAGTTAGAGAGGACACATTATTTGCCTCATTTTACAGAAGAATTAACATTCTAACTAATAAATGTAAAAGAAATGATGGAATTAGAAAACCACCATTTGGCAACTGCCATGGTAACAATTTTTTAGGCAAGAATGATCAATGGATGTAAAACCAGTGGTTGAAATTCTAACGAGAAACAATAATTATAGTATCTCTCCATAAGATATATACTAATTTTAAAAAGAAAAATAGTAATTTCACAGTGGAAAAATCTGACAGATGCCACCTGAACCAAGTGATACAAATTAATACAACTAGTTATGGGGCAAACCAAGGTCATGTACATATTCTTTAAAAATGTCAAAGATATGGAGGAAAAAAAGACTGAGGACTGTTAAAGGTTAATGGACACTAAAGAGACGTGATAACCCGATGCAACATGTGAGCCTGGATCAGAAAATCATTTTTTTCCCCTTTTGCCAGGAAGAACCAACTAGTGAAATTTGAGTCACATCTGTGGATCTGATAAATAATACTGCATTAATATTAATTTTTCAATTTTGATAACTTACTATGATTATGTTGAAAATGTCCTGCTTTTTAGGAAATAAACACTGAAAAATTTAAAGATTAAGTAGCACAGTATCTTCAACTTACTCTCAAACAGTTCAGGAAATAATAAGAATATGTATATAAATAAATAAACATTAAACACACGCATACATATATATGTGTAAAGAGAACGAGAATATGAATGTGGTAAAGTGTTAATATTTGGGAATTCTGTGTTGTATTATTCTCTCAACTTTTCCGTAAGTTCTAAATTATTTCAAAATAAAAAGTTGGAGATTTGACATGACAGGGGAAAGTAAACCTTTTTTTTCCCCCCGAAAAATGGCTTCATTGGATTGCTCTGGTCTCATGCACAAAATAGGTAAGAATCCTAAGCCTTCAGAGTCTACTGACTTTCGACACCAAGTATTCTGCCTTCTACTTTTTCATAAGTTCGCCTCCACAACTATTGGAGAAAAACAAAAACTCAAACCAAAGCATGTCAGACTCCCTCTTCTCTCCTCATCTTTTCCATCTCCCCCTCAATCTCCTTCGCTAGCGAAACCCAATTTTACCTGGTGACAAGTAAAGAGAGAGGAGCTTTTTAATTGTTAAGGATGGGCTCCCATTAAATTGTATTGTCCACATGAGGTACACCTCTGGGCTGAGCGTCACTTCAGATGCTGGTGTCCCAGCCTTCAGCCTGAATTCAAGGGACTGCCAACCTTGACCTAGAGTTTTGCAAAGCCATTGCCCCAAATATTATTGTCCAAAAATACTGGTTCTTCCTCAGTCCCTAAGGTTCACATTCCTCTAGGTCATTGGACCAAGTCAGCCACAAACCAACAGATAACTTTGATCTCTAATAGTATTTTAGCCAAGATGCTACCTCTGAGAAATATCCCTTGGTCAGTCATTGGGAACATGACCTGTACACAGAAGCTGATTGATGACTAATTGGTTCATTGACCACTGAGAAGTAAATGAATAACTGCAACTAACAAGGCTGCCTCAACCATACTCTGCCCTGTGGTCACCTCCACATGGCTCCCTGATCCCCACAATTCAGAGACTCAGGACACTGACCTTAGTTGCTTGGATTGTTTGCTTATCTGTTGTGTCTTCCAGTTTATCTCACAACAAACTGCTTAGCAGAGGCACAAATCTCTTGGCTCAAGGTGAGAAGTGCCTTGGTCTGTAACAGTTCTCTTAGCATCCAGTGTCTGTGAGCCCATGTGCTCCTCAAGGATGAGCATGGAGCAAGGAAAGCAGATCTGCAGCCCCCAAGCCGCAGGGCGTGAGGACAGGTGCAGTTCTAAATACACAGCCACTGTGCTGGCCATGAGATTTTTCTTAAGCCAAAATAAACACTAGCCACTTTGCTAGTAAAAATCTAGGCAGCAAGGATTATGACAACACACGTGTACATGAGTGCACGTGACCACACATGCACTAGAGCAGGGTTAGGAGTTCAGGCCTCAGAATCAGGCAGACAGAGGTCCCATCCATGTACCTCTATCCTCAGAAGGCCTTTGGGCAAATGATCATTTCTGAGACTCTATTTTCCTATCTGTACAATAGAGATAATATCTACCATGGAGAATACCTGGTAAGATAAAATGACTAAATGCCTGCTCACTTGAAAAACCTTATCATGACGGCAAGATCAATAGCTTTTACTTTGTGAGGGGTCTGCTGTATGAACTGCTCATATCTGGACATGGCTTTCTCAACCTCAGTACTTTGATATTTTGCCCAGGATAATGATTTGACAGTGTATCGCAGGATGTTATGCAGCACCCCTAGCCTCTACCCCTTAGATGCCAGTAGCTTCCCTCCCCAGTTGTGACAATGAAAAATATCTCCAGACAATGCCAACTGTCCCCTGTGGGTCAAAAATTCCCCTAGTTGAGAACCACTGGTCTAGAACTTCCTTGTCTTCTGGGTCCAGAACTTCATAGCAACCAGAACTATTTTTTTGGAAACTTAGTCATTGATTCCTTGGTGATGACATATTGATGAGTGTTATTTTTTATGGCCTTACTAGAAAAGTTTTGTTACATATAAACGGTACTCATATCCTGTTGCTACAAGCATTAGTTTCTATGATTTAAAAAGAAAGACTTTTTGTCACCAGCAGGATAGGAGGCAGTGAACAAAGCTAAACTAATGTGTGACACCATTTGTGAATTTAGAAATTGCTAAATTAGCACTTATAACATTTGTGAGGCCTAAATTCCAGCTAAGACTTTTGAGTTTGCACCACTATAGACTCCTCTGGGGTTCCCTGCAGACGGGTGGGCAGGGGACTCTATAGAATTCAGAATATGCTCCTAGGAAACCCATGGTTCTTGGGATTTTCAGATGACCAAGTCAGGTAGGAATGATGGTAATGGCTGTGGTTTATTGAGTGCTTACCATGTCTTAGGCCCTCTGCTAGGATCTATAAATATTTACCTAATTGAAACCTTAGGATAAAATTATCTCCATTTTATATATGAGGAAACAAATTTAGAAATGTGGGTTAATTGGCTCAAGACACCTAGGTCACTGTATTCCACCATCATGATTTAATCCTCTGCTCTCCTGCTACCTGATTCCCGTTAACGCTGGGAGTCTGGGCTATGTGTACCTTTCTCCACACCACCACTGCCTTTTGTAATACTTGGCATTAAGTAAATACATGATGTGGAAGGAAAGGAGGAAGAGAGGAAGAGATGAAAGAGGTTTTTACTCTAACCCCAGGGTTCTGGCGATAATTGGATTAGACTTTGGGTCCTCTCAATCCTCAGGGCAAAAATCACCATCACCATCATCATCATCAGCATCGTCACCACACTTGCAATCAGAGAACTTCAACACTTTTTGAAAAGTGTTCAGGCAATATTTATCTCATTTAAGTTTCAAAATATTTTTGTCAGCTAAGTAGGGTAGGTATCATACATAAAGTCATTAGCCGGAGAGTGGCTAGAACTAAAACTTTGATCTCTGAACTCTTAAACTGTGTAAAACGAGAACTGCAAAGAGATGCACACATTATAAGTCAATAAGAGGAACAAAAATATTTTACCAAAATGCTTTACCATGTCACAAAGATTGAAAAGGAACTAAGAAAGAACTAATTTTTCTTTCATGAGAAAGAGTAACCACCTGACCGCAGCTACAGGAAAATATTGTAACTCAATTGCTGTCCTTGCTCACTTCCGCTCCTTTTAACTTTCTCTTCTTGGGTTTCTTTTCCTAGTAAAAAGTCTAATGTTAGGTCCTGTAATTTCAGTTCTCTAATTCATATCCTTCTGCCCTTTAAAAATAAATGACAGTTTAAAAAAAAAGGAGCAGCAAACAAAGTCTCAATGTCACTGTGAGTTATATTTTTTGTACAAAACAGAGTTCTTTCTAGATACTTCCTCCCACACCACTTGATTTCATTTTCACATTAACGCCATGAAGATCTTTGTTTTAGAAAGCAATACTAAGACTAATCAACCACACTGATTGGAATTTATAGAATCTTTATTTACTTTTAATTTGTCGCAATCATGCGACAAATTAAGTTGAAACAACTAAGTTGAAACAACTAAGTTACTTATCTGCATTAAATAGAGAGCATTTAGCAATAGCTTTTTAAAATATTATCTCTTTGAGGTTTTCTTTCACAAGCTTCCTAAAACTGACAGCTGTCTAACGTAAGTAATACCGACAGCGGTCTGACATGTAATGTAATACTGACATGTAAGTCCTTTGTACATTTAAATATTGTAACCCTGGTTAACTGACACCAAATTCATTTTTATTTTTACCTTTTCATTGGAGTAAGAAATTCTTTTTTTTAAAAAAAAACAAAAAAAACCCAAGTGGCCTTTTGTAGATTTCTGCTGTACTTTTCTTTAAGAAAAACAAACATTTGGGCCTTATGACACAAACTTAATTATGACTAATGAAATATGTTTCTGTGAAAAAAATGTTTAAGTTGGGCATCCAGAAATACAAAGAAAAAATTTAAGATGGAGACAACATGGAATGTGCTTACATTAAGCAAAACATGCTCCATTGAGGGTCTGGTTAAAATAGCTAATAATGATTATGATGCTGCTTGTGATATAGTTGAGGTGGTATTCGTCATCATGGAATGTAGGTTGCCTCAGTCAATGGGATAAAGAAGCTCCTCCATCAGGTACATTTCCCTTGACTCCTGCGTCCTGCAGGAGAGAACCTGCTCACAGTACTCCGAGTGCCGTTTGGGTGGCAGGACAGCGAGACACGGAGAAATGCATGCTTCCTAGGCAGACTCATTCACACAGTCACCTAGCAGAGGTGCGCCAGTTGCTCTTAACGTAGGGAAGGTGATGGATTTACGTTTGGCATTTTTAGTTGTAAGGATAAAAACATTTCTGATTTTCTTTTGCCTTCTCTCCAAACTTTTAATTATAATTTACATAACATTCATAGTTATTAATTAATTAATTATTCCCAGCCATCCCTCCTAGGTTTATTATTTTGCCAATATGCCTCCTGACAGTATTAGCAGGTTAAGAATTATTGTTACAGCTGTGGCTACTCTATTTATGGTCACTGAATAAATATTGCTCACTGGGAGAGAACATATATTGTATATGATTATGGCTTATAGTTATAAGGCTTCAAAGAAAGCTTAGAATGTAGAGAGAATTTTATGTATAGATGCAGAAAATGGTTCAAATCTTCAGTATATTACTTTCAATTGCATTATCTTTGAGCACAAGAAAAGATCTGAGCTATTAAAGATGGTACCTTAAGAAAGTGACATTTGTTACAAGAGTTTTAAGACCAATTCCCATTTTTCTCATTTGAAATATACGTGACAATTTTTTTCTGGTATTTAAACAGTGAAGTTTGTTCTAAAAACCGGGCACACTTTTCAAATCTCAAAAATACAATACAAAGATGATACAAAATTTCGATTTCATTTTATGCAGTAACTAGCCAAGAATATTTTTTAGAGCACCTAATATTGCTAAGGGACACTAAGATAAATAAAGCACAATCCTTACCATTGAGCAAATAGTATAGCAGGACATTTCAGAACTATTTGTACAACCCTAAATTGATTTTTTAATTTAAAAACGTGTTTTATTTAAACTTTTTCACCAACTGCTAAAAATCAACCCATTGAGAGAGAACATCAAAGAGAGCACCATTTAAATCCTAAGTGGCAGCAAAGCCCTAAACTGACTTTCTCCCTTTCCCATTGTAAATTGAGGGTCAAAGTGAAAGCAGACTTTGACTAGGCCCTCGGCCCAATGCACTTCAAGTAAAATACCAACCACAGGGTCATAAAATGGAAACTAAATATCAAAAACAGGTCTATTGCTATCATCCCAGTATCCAGGAATCAAATGTTCACTGTGAGGAATTTTTCCATGTCTTTCTCACCTAGCAGGCATTTTTTTTCTCATTCAGTTTGATGTGTGTGTGTGTGTCTCTGTGTGTGTGAGCATTTACCTAAATTGACATCTGATAATATTGGTAGAACAGGTAGACAAGATCAGCCCTACAGCTGGAAGCAAATCTGTTGCTCCAGTAAGAAACTCAGCTAAAATTCCTACTCTTTTTTGGAGTACCTCCTCACTCCTGTTTCCAATTAATTATGAGATTTACAGATGGTGTTGAATAGTCACAGATAGAATAACTAGATGTAAATTTAATTGTAACTCTAGGGTGCTAAAGAACATTCAAACAGAGACCTGGGGGAGTTCAAGTCAAGGTCCCAGTGACACGGACCTCACTTCTATGGCGAGATGAAACCAGTGCCCATCACTGCCTTCCAACATGTTACTTTCTTTAAATAGCAACAGTTGACCATAGCATGAAACACAACTTGATTCATTCTGTAAGAGGGAAGAAAATCAGAAAGTTTGAAGACTGACGTGAGAAAGGAAGGAATAAATAGAAAAACTCCATCATTGGTTACCTTTCTGAGGACAAGTCGGGATGCAGAAGCTGTTGTGGACTTGCTGGGCTGATTGAGATCTGTCCGTGGTGCTGGGAGGGAAGAGTGGTGTCACCCTGACCTCGCTGAGCCTGTTGAGGTGGAGGTGCCTGGGCTTCCGTCAAGGACTGAGTACCTATATGTGTGAGGCGCCCTCAAGTTCCCTTCTCACTCTGTGAGTCACCCTCATTGTGACACTGGGTGATGACTAAATCAACTCTACTATGGATGAAGGAAGCCAAGAAGCTGTAGGTCATGTGTTTCCAAAGTACTCTGCAGTATCTTTAGTAAATTAAATTTAGCAACTTTCAGAAGGATCTTAAAAATGATCAGTAGCATTCCTTTAACTGTGAGTAAAATCCCTTGGCCAAATTCAGCAGCTGAAATACTGTAACATGGAAGCATTTTGTAAGCTGCCTGGTGCATTGTTTTGGTCATTTAATGTTTGAATTATGATTATTGTTCATGATCTCTGTGGTTTTTTTCTTCCTATTAACATGCCTTTACTGATTTAGCACCCTTTCCTCCTAAGAGAGTAGGTATGGGAAATGAGTCTCTGATGATTATTTTTACCACTTTTCTTCTTTCTTTTTTAAAACCATTAGTGAACAAGGAGATCAAAACAAGACTGAAACAAGATTTGGGACTTATTTATGAGACTTAATTTGTGTTTTATGGTATGATGAAAATCTTACTGAAGTGGTCTCTGGAACTGAGATCACTGAGAATAGGAAAGGATGCCCCCATCCCTTCCCACAGTTGGTCGGTTTCAGAGTTTAGCACAATTGACCTGGCATATCCTGGGCTGTGATGGAAAGTGTAAGGCATTAAGGTGATGAGAAGACATGGTGTTAATATGCACCCCTTCCCCTCCAGCCGACCACCTCCCCCTCAGACAGACAGGCTGATAGACCGGTACAAAGTCCACTGGTTGTGTAGTTTCAGTTTCTAATATATACCAAATTATTGCTATTATAGCTCAGATTTCCCTCCTTTTACAAATGCAGTTTATTATGGTTTAGCTGGGATGAGTGGATGAATAGACATATCTGTCTAGCTAGGGTCTAGACACTGCTATCACCCTATAAATTAAATGGGGGCTTTTTTTCTCCAAAAGGAAAAAAAAAAAAGGTAGACTGCAATTTCCTCAGGTAAAGATTTAGAGTACCAAAAATATGCCAAATATACCTCTTCCCCTTTAACACCCTGCAAGTCAACGTAAGGCTTAAATAGAAAACCTGTTAGAGAAATAATACGTTGACTCAAATCCACATGAAGAAAGGGGGTAAATGATTAATATTAGACCCCTCCTGTGAGCAACTTTTGTCACTGAGAGGTGGAGAGATCCGCAGGCACTTGGGTGGTTGTGGAATAGAGAAGGGAAAATGGCAAAGAAAAGGCTATAACATTAGTACGTTTTGCTGATTCAATACTCTCATCTAGTGCAACCCTGTTTTAAAAACTTCCCAATGTGGGCAAAAAAGAGGCCACATTCTAAACCTGACAAGCTCAGGGGAGGCCAGCCTGGCAGGGCCTGCAAACTCAGAAACCAAAAGTAACCACATAAGATGGTCCGCACATACAAATTCCTAACCAAAAGTGGATCATAGTGAGTAGTCACATCCTGGGCCTGTAGCTTCCTTGACAAAAGTCAATCTTTACCTTAAGTGAGCCTGTCTATTTTCTTTTTGCATCTAAGATAACATACCTGTGTAATATCACAGTAATCTTTTCCAGACCCCTCAAGGCACAACAGCTGCACCAGAACAGGAGACCACAGAATCCCTCATTGATACCATCTCTAAATACACAGAACCCCTCCAAATACCATCTCTATGTGCTGCAAACGTTAACTATCCTATACCCACCAATGTAAAAGAGGTATGTTTTACTTTTTATCCAATCCCAGAGATTTCCCTGCTTTGCTTTCTCCCTCCCCCTTAATCTACCACCAATGGATTTCATGGAACCCTCCTTACATCTCCTCCTTTGATTCTAATGTATAAAATAAATTTCAAAACTGCCATTCTCTGGAGCATTTTCTCAATTCATTGAGATTTTGCTTCCCAGCAATTTGGCTCACATAAACTCATAAAAGTTCTCTACAGGTTTAGACATTTCTTACATTGACACCAAACAGACTTTTTAAAAAGTCAGATGTTTTGGCTAATTTATATATTGAGAGCTAGAATTCTTGCTGTGTCTGGATCCCTCAATTCTAGTGGACCCAATTTTTAAGAGTTCAGTTTCAATAGTCCTGGCACCAGGGTTGGAACACTTGCTCCCCTTATCAAATGGTCCCATTTAGGTGTTCAGTTAATGGAATCATTTGTCAGCAGCAGTTTTTCCAGACTGTAACTATATCTGCATTCAAATTCACGTCTTAAGTGCTAAATTTTCTTTCATTCCATTCCTTAATAAGATAACCCAAGAAAGTGCTACTTTGTTCAGAACTCTCCCTACATTAGATTTCTGGTCATCAAAAGTGATGTAAAAAATCCAGAACTAAATTGCCATTCTATTTTACCCCCTAATTCCTTTTTAAAACAGAAGATTGCACTGTGGAGTTCATTCAAATGTAAATATCAATGTTGACAATTAGACTGTAATTATATAGGGGTAAGGCTAAATATTGCCACAGACAAAAAACTAAACAAGTGACTCTCCTTTTTCTTCTAATTCCTTATGTCCCTATATTTGTCTCCAGTTTTTGCCTGAGGGTGCCTTCTCCACTCTTTTCCAGACACCAAAACACAGAGAGAATATCCTGATTCAAGGCTGTCTCAGGCAACATACATTGGGCTTCTTAGTAACTGCACATTGCTGGGGGTGGTCTATGCCACAGATAATCCTGAAATGGGAGTCAGATGGAGAAAAAAACACTTACCCCAGCTGGATGCAAAGCGTAGTGCATCCAACTCCTGGACTGTGGCTGGTGTCACTCTTGTAAGCTTGACCAAGGGTCAAGGCTGTTTACGGAGGGTATGGAGTGTACCTGTTGACCTCCTCTTTCCTGGCATAATAATATAATCCTCTCTCCTCAGTCACCCGTAGTGGAATGCATATCTCTTAATATTAATAACCATGAATTGATATTATGACTTTATGTTTTTAAAAGTGTACTTTGTAATTTCTACTTCCTCCCTTTGTCAACAGACAGCTCTCTTATTTCCTCTGTAAAGTTCTCCCTAGCTACACCAACAATGACTTTGACATGCAAGCAGCTTATTTGCAAATGCTGCCCATAAATGCATAGCTGGGCTTAGTCAAAACTAGGAGCTTTGTTACTCATTTGGCATTTCCTGACGCTCCCAATTGTAAGATGAAGCTGGGCTAATCTTTTGTTCCCCTATAGTGTAAGGTCCTCAGATGTACTATTAGGGACTGAGTCATGGGACTGCTTAGTAGATTCTTTGAAGAAAGATTTTTCTTATTTGCAGAGCACACATCATTTTAGCTTACTCAAACAAGAAGTCTTGATTTGAAAGGTAGGGTGGGGAGTATTATTGGGGAGCATTGTCCTGAAAAGGCAAAAGGAGCAAGAGAGAAGATGGGTGAGAACAGAGGTAACGGACTAGAAGCACTAGGGATTCCTGGCAACAGGGAGACTTGCAAGAAATAAGAGTGGAGATTTAATAAGAAAAATGTGACTCGCACATTCGGGAGGAGGTAGATACTCCTTTTGGTGTGACCATCACATGTAGAGCATTAAAACAGCAGTGTTCAAAAAACAAAAAAAAACAAAACAAAAAAAAAACAGCAGTGTTCCCTGGATCAAGAATGATCCTCTTGCTAACTTTCCTGGTTTCTTCTAATCCAAAAACAACTTTCCCCAGAATCTTAACTGAAATGAATAAAGAATCAAATGAAATTAAGTGTCGATGTTAGATACATCCAATTGTGTAATATGCAAGCACTATCCAGTAGGAAAGAACGCACTGGGATCCATAATATGGAGAGCAGATAGAAATAACTGTCTTCTGACCCTGTTTGTAGGTATTCGAATTGTTTGTTCTGTGCCAGGCCTGTGTTAGACTCATGAGATACAAAGTTGACTAGATAGGTCCTTTTCTATAGAGAAACCATTCATTAGCTCATTAATTGCTGATTAAGGAATCCCATGGAGATTTTCCTCTCCTTGAATGAGTCCCACTCCCATGTGACTCATTTGTGACTATTTTCCTTCTCCTTGAGACTGTGTTAGATTATGTGGGAAAGGGTGATCTCATTCTTAGCTGGGACGTATATGAACCTCTACACATTTTTTGAAAGCTATTTGGAAACATCTATTAAAATTAAAAAAATACGTATTACTTTTT
The DNA here is from genome assembly GCF_057876585.1 of Rhinolophus sinicus. Classification (NCBI taxonomy): domain Eukaryota; kingdom Metazoa; phylum Chordata; class Mammalia; order Chiroptera; family Rhinolophidae; genus Rhinolophus; species Rhinolophus sinicus. The sequence goes on along the minus strand of NC_142517.1, from coordinate 158,651,669 downwards.
GACCCAGCAATCCCACTCCTGGCAATTCGTCATCTAAAAACAAAAGCCAGTATACATGTATAGGTGAACAAGATGTGTCAATAAGAATCAGAAACAGTTATTGCCACTTCAAGTGGGATGGCTGAGTAAATCGTGGTAGATGTGCACATGGAATATTATTTTTCAGCCATTAAATAGAACAAACGAGAGCTCTACTACTTGGCTTGGAAGGCTCTCCATGACTTCGTTTTTTTAAAGCAAACAGAGAATCTCTGTGAATAGGCATAAAGATATTTAAGTGAACGTGGAGAAAATATGGAGGGATATGCAGTGGCTTGTAAATACTGGTCACTTGTACATAGGTGGTGTAGATAAAACAAGGAGAGGAAGAGGTAAGAGAAAAGAGAAAAGAAATTTTTTTAAAACTGCACTGAAAATAATATGATCCAACACAATGCCAGCTAGGAACAAGTCCTGCTGCTTTTCTCCTCCTCCCTCAAACGCACCAAAAAAAACACACTTGAATCTAAGAGAGCCTTTACATCCATTTACCAATTTATAGGAAAAGCAGAGAATAAAGGAAAAAAGTTAAGATTCCCTGGGAGTCTAATCAGCAAACCAAGAAGGTATTCTAAGGACAAACAACTTAATTTATTTAATAAAAGTAAGTCATATAAAAAATGAAGAGGTAATCTATTGCTTAAAGGACACTTAAAAGATGCAATAGCCAATTATAATACACAAATTTTATTTGGATACGGATGCAAAGGAATATCCTATAAAATAACAATAAATTCATTTATGACAATTTCTATGAGACAATTGGAAATGTAAACAATGAATAGTTGATTATATTAGTTATCAGTGTTTCAGATTGGGGATGGTATTATGTTATTAAAAATGAGCCCTTGTTATTTAGGTTAATTACTGAAATATTAATGGATTAGTTAATATGATGTCTAGAAATTGTTTCAAAATACTGTAGGAGTGGGAGCTCTGGATGTAGGTATGGCTGGGTCAGCATGAGCCATGGGTTTATGATGGAGCTGGTGATGGGTACATGGGAGTTCCGGATACTAACCTACTTATACGTATGTTTGAGATATTCTATTATAAAAAGTTTAAACCATGATATAACCACTCTTTGTTACTTATATATAAAATGTGAATTATTAGTTTGAAAGCAAACTGCCTAAAACTAATTTGAGTGCAAAATATCACATCCCGGGAATGGGGATGTTGTTAATGAAACCTACCAAAAATAAAGGATACATTGTTATAATCCCCTGTGGAAGTTGGTTGGCTGTAGACACAGGTAATGTCTTGTGGTGAAGTAGATCTGGCCTAATACAGGCTAACTTCCCAGCTGTCAGTGGCCCTCCAGTGGGATGCCAAATATTTGCTAAGTCAGTGTCCCAGACGAACTTTGTGCCTTATATTTACAATGTACCAGGAGTACTTCCTGGCTGGCAGCTTTCTGAAAAGTTTACCATAAATTTATCTCAAACATTTTCTGATATTAACATATATTATTTTGTTCAGTGATTTGTTTTTTAATAGTTGTATTCCATCATATGGGTTTGCTTGGCTTACCTCCTATAATTGGCCTTTTGATTGCTTCTAATTTTTCATTATTTATAATGCTTTGAAGAACATGTTTAAATGAATGTCTTTGTACACATCTTGTTGTTTACTTAGAATAAATTCTTAAGATTTACACTACTTAAACAGGTTTATATGATTGCCATTTGTGTTAGATTGTTTCAATAATAACGTGCCCCTATCCATGCCCTCGTGTGTAGTCTCTTCCCATAATAACTTTGGGTTTGGCCAAAGGGCTTGTTTCGGACAATGGCACATCATCAGAAGTGATGCAAGGACAGGCTTAAAAAAACGAGCACATCGGCTCCTGCCCTTTTGTAATGCTGCCACCATATTAAGTTTGGGCTAGGTAGCTGGAGTCCTGTGGCACAGCCATCTGCCAGCATCAAACCACCAAACATGTAAGTGTAGGCGAGTGGAATTTGCCACCCCAATATGTCTCCTCTGGCTTAGTATTATTGTAGGCTGGTTAGTGTTTTTAAAACAACTGCAGACATAGGAGAAGCTCTGAAAACTAAGTTGAAGTTGAAGTAGAAGTATGTGGATGTCCAGTTGTTCCAACACCCTTTGTTGAAAAGACTATTCCTTCTCCACTGAAAACTGAAAACCATTCTCTTCTTTCTAGAATCTGTTGTTGTTCCTTGCTGTGGGTTGTAGTTTGTTGGATGACTTTTCTAAGCTATTTTTGTAAAGAGTGTGTTTTTTGTTGATCTCTGAGGTCTCTATTTCTTAGCTTAGTAGTCAGCTAGTTGTTTGATAGTGGTTTCCTTAAATGGCTAGAGCAAAGAAAAGAAAAGAAAAAAAGAGAAAAATATTGTCTCCAGATTTTTGCCGATTGGTTCCATGTTGGGCCACTCCTCAACTTTTAACTAGGCCATTTACAACTCTGACTTAGCCTTCACTTATACTGAGCCTAAAGATCAGCTAGGAGTGAAAGCTTTCAGTGTTCTCTAGTTTTTCTTTGTTTTTTTTTTGTGTGTGTGTTTTTTTTTTTCCTGAGCATGCATGATGCTTTCTAGATTGAAGACAGGCAGATGGCTTTCTAGGTTACCTGATATACTCAGGAGCTTTTCAAAGCCCTTATACCACAGAGCGTCTCACTCCCCAGCTTTTTGTTCTTGGCTTTTTTCCTGTCTAGTGTTTGCTTCAACTGTTGATTTTTGTCCCAGTAGGCAGAAGCTTGTTCATTTGCCTGTCAATATTTTTGAGGAACATCATCCACCCTGAGAGAATTCCAAGTTAGGTGAAACAAAGGCTCCTTGTGTTACTTCTTCAGAAAACCCACAGACAAATCGAAACAAACATGATTCTTTGGGAACAAGGTCCTCTCTACTCTCTCCAGTACCATGTAGTCATACTGGGGATTCAAGCTGCCATCTTGAAGACCCATATCGTGCTGGAGAATAGGATGGGGGTGGGGTATGTGTAAGTTAAAGTGTCATAGAGTTCTCTTACTATGTTCTAGCAGAGTTTCTCCTGCTTGAATGTTCACTTGGTTGTTGTAAACTGTTGCCTATCTTCAGGAGTTGCAATAAAGTTGATCCTTGCAGTTTTTGACAGATTTTTTAGGAATTCATGGGAAGAGACAAGATCCTTACATTCCTATTCTGCCATCTTCACTGATGTTACCAATCCATTTGAATAATGTTTGAATCTCTTTTGATTCTCTTCAGTTGAATAGAAGATTGATCCAAATACTACTAATTTAACTTCTATTGTCTAGCATGCTTTGTTCTTTGACAATTGTGGAAGATAATGACAGGATTTATTTTCTTCCTGCTTAATGTCTGACTCTCTGATATGCTGAAAAGATGGACTATCTGAAAAACTTAGTTTCTAGAATCCTCTACTAGACACTTTTCTGGTTTTTAATCTAAATTTGTAGAAGTTGATTTTTAATCTCCTTTGCTGACCCACCCCTTCTTGGCCCTACTCTAAATGACGGAGTCCTTCAGGATCAATTGTAGGATTTCTTTCCATTTTTTACTCTCCTAGGGGATTTTATGTTTTCCCAAGCTCATAAAAATACTTACAGGTACTACAATGGCTCCAAAATTAATATTTCTAGTCTAGAGTCACTTGTTGAATTCCAGACCCAACTGCTACTAGACATTTCTCCTTAATGTCTCACAATATGTCAAAATAAGCATGTTAAAAACTGTACACTTAGTTCTTACTCTTGCAATTATTTTTCTTCCTACTTTTTTTCCATATTGCTAAGTGACACTTCCATCTAGTCATTTATTCTAGGAATTTTGGAGTGATCCTTGACTTTCCATCCCTCCTGACCCACAAATCTATTTTAATAATAAACAATAACATATCATATAAAAAAAAAAAAAAAAATATATATATATATATATATATATATATATATATACACACATACATACATACATAGGGTGTCAAAACAATGTATACATATTTTAAGAAAGAAAAATGTATTAAAATTGTAATACTCAATATATACTGATAACAAAAGATGAATACAAGTCACATTTGACTTCTGCAATTACAAGAGGTGCTCAAATTGGTTACCATCAACATCCAGATACTTCTGATTACAGGAAGCTACTGCTTGAGCAATGTTGACCAAAGTGTCCACTTGTATAGCTCTGCAATCCGTTTCAATTTCTTCACACAGTACCATGCATCTCAAACTTATCACAAATGCGTGCAATTGTTAGGTGTTGGAGGTTCTGTTGCGTACTCACACCTCCATTGTTGTTGTACTTCTACAACATTCTCGAATTTCAAATACCACTTCAAAATGGTCTTGTGCTCCTCCAATGACAACCATGCTACCACCTGTTTCTTTGACTTCCCTGCCTGTCACATGGTGATACTAGCATTTATTTAATGCCATTTTTGAGCGAGTGTCATACTACATATTGCTACCATTCAACTCAACTTTGAAAAATAATTCATATATAACATCTCTTAAAATGTGTATACATTTTTTTTGAGAGTGAACCCCTACTTTCCCTTGTTCTTCTCCCCCTTAAATGTGTCAGGAATGTCATCTGCTTTGTTCAAATGCTTTACTCTGGGATGGAGGAAATGAATGCCAAGATGAGCGAATGGCAAGGGAGAAGTCTTCTTCTTTACAGTCACAATGAAGGAGGAATTACCAAGAAGAAGGAGAAACACTAACACTGTTGGGTTGTTTCAGAAGTTCAAAAGGTCATGGGTTTATAAGGGATTTATCAGAAATGTTATGATGATATAAATGAAATAAAAATGAGAGCAAAGGACACTGGAGTTAAGATCAAATCTAACAGCGGTGTAAAAAACTCACAGCTACAGACACCTACAAGGGGAAATAAAAAAATGTGAATCCTGTGGGAATATGAAGAAAAGAGGAAGTAGTTTCTCAGAGCTGGGAGTTATAAGTAGCTTAGGGCTTAGAGATTTACAGGTGATGATTGAGAAGCAACACTGGAAATTATGAGGATGTGTATACTTAGCATTGCTGTGAATTTTACCCCTATTATAAAATTTAAATGCAAATGTTTTAGAATTTAGTATATAGTAGGAGTTATCAGAAGTGATAAATGGGGTTTCATGCATGAAGAAAGAATGTTTGTTTGTTTTCTGTCGCTCATTATCTTATTTTAATCAGATACTAGTCTGATCACACATGGTCCAAGAACATTAAAATAAGAAACCAAATATAAACAGATTTAAAGATTGGTGTGTTATAGCCAATGATGTCACGCTTGCCTGTGATCTCACTGATATAAAAACACACCACACCTCAGTGGCCACCAAACCATTCAGCACAGCTTCCTTAACTGTGAGCTGTTTGCAGCTACTGGTTTGAGCACTCTTTATTATTATTATTATTTCTTCATGCTCTAATTATCTGTAGGAATCGCAGCAGGGGTTGAAGGAACCAGTTCAACCTTAAGGTCATGGCAAAATGTGGCTAATTCAGGATTTGAGTAAATCACGGCAACATTACCAACCCCAGAGCCTTCTCAGTGGTTGACGATGGTTCTAGGATGGAAAGTTTGTCACCACGAATGGCTGACTGAAATAACTACAGATATTTTACAAGACTAATAATAAGAAAGGGACCCAGGAAGTAGAGATGTAGAGGAGAGAAAAGTTTAATGTTTTAACAGTGGATTTCAATTAGCAGTGACACATCAGGAATCAGGATGAGGGAGAAGAGGGAAGTCAATTATCACTGAGATGGAGAATCACTAGGAAAATCCATAAGAAGTCATTGGAATAAAGATTTGCGATGAATTATTGAAGAGTCATTTAATTGGACTATTTCTGCCTCTTTCTCTTTCTTGCTCATTTTCTCATGCCATTTTCTGAATTCTTTATAATCAAATCTTTAGAATGTATAAAAGTGTGTGTGTGTGTGTGTGTGTGTTTTCCTGTACCTCTTTGAAATGTAATGATGCAATTTAGTTTCTGGAGCTATCTAGGAATGCTAAGGAATATCAGTTAGCATATATCTAGTTTCATAGGAAAGACTATCCTGGTAATGGTGGCGTAAGTAATAAAGGCAATCATTTCACATTATATAAAATTGGAGGCATTTTGTTTCAGGGTTGGTTCAGTGGCTCAATCATATCATCAAGGCCTAGGCTCTTTCTATCTCTCCACCCTGCCATCTTCAGCATGTGACTCTTCATTTTTTGGTATGTCACCTTATGGTCACCAGATATAATTTCTTAAATTTTGACTTAGAGATAAATACTATAACTTAGAATATGATACATTGTAAGTTTGCTTCTGCTTGGCAGAGACACACACACACACACACACACACACAGACACTCACACTCATTCATTTTTACTACAAAGAAAGACATATTCAACATTCCAGAAGAACAAAAAAGAACTAGTGACTGTCATTAGTAACATGCTCCTATGTAACATGTGATGGTCTGAAATGAATTCCTGAGAATTCAGGCAACCAGCCTTCCACACCCAATACGGAAATAAGGGTGAGGCAAATCAGCTACTTTGGGATGGGCTGTGGTCTAAAGATAAGGATGCCTGACTGCATGCTGAGCGCAGTAAGTGCGGACTCTGACATGAGGTCTGCTGAAGTCCCAGGGCTGAACCGGAAGAGAGTCCCTAGTGTTATGGCAGCCACCGTGACATTTCCATCAGTCAGATGCAGGTTGGAACTCACTGCAAGTCTTTTATTTTATCCTACCTGAGTTTGAGGTTTAATGCACATGACCAGGGTCCCCTAGTTAATCATTCTTAATCATTGTTATTTAAAATTGTGACATTCTCGAATGTGTGCCTAGACAAGCATCATTGAGAAACAATGAATTAGTGACTTAGGTCTAGATAGCTCACTGCCTTACAGTAGGTTTCACCAGCTATGTTTTCTGCTTCACTATGGAGTCACCCAGAGTTACCACGAGTGGAACTGGGGAGCTCTAAACAGCCATTTGCAACATAGCAATAAAAATAATGTGTCTGCCTTCATTTTATTCCCCCTCGACTCTAAAAATATCAACATCCACCTGGATTAAAAAGCTTACATAGATAAGTAGATCTTGGTTTTATGAGGCTATTGAATTGTTATCCAAAGACACGACTGACTAATTTGGTAAAACTGGTTCTTTGTTGCAAAGGTGTGTTGTATTAAGAATGAATTGTCTTGCTTTAAGCAAAGAAGTAGTAGATATCACTCACATCTTATTTATAAACACTTGGTGTGGATCACTAAACCTATGTTTGACTATAACAACCACCCATTTCTTTTTTTTTTAATTAAAGTTTATTGGGGTGACAAATGGTTAGTAAAGTTACATAGGATTCAAGTGTGCAATTCTGTAATACATTATCTATATATCACATTGTGTGTTCACCACCCAGAGTCAGTTCTTCGATCACCATATATTTAATCCCATTTACCCTCATCTACCATTCCCCCCTCCCCTCACCCTCTGGTAACCAATAAACTATTGTTTATGCTGATCAGTTTTTATTTCTTTGTTTGTCTTTTTCCTCTGTTGCTTTCAGCTTTATATCCCACATATCAGTGAAATCATACGGTTCTCAACTTTTTCTGTCAGACTTATTTCGCTTAGCATAATAATCTCAAGATCCATCCATGTAGTTGCAAATGGCACTATTTCATCTTTTCTTATGGCAGAATAGTATTCCATTGTGTACATTGTGTTGGAAAAAAACAAACCACCACCCATTCCTTCCTATCTCCTCTTCCACCTCAACAAAGTAAAGATTTCCAAAACTGATACATCAGTTTAAGAAGGGAGGTGTCCTGAGTGAAGCTAAGACATGAAAACTCAATCTACCCAAAGGCTCAGGCAGGCTTGCTGTTCTCCAGTAAGACATGAGTTCATTTCACAGTTCAAATGTCTGCTCAACACCATAGACAAAACTACTTATTAATTAATTTTGTTTTGTAGCAGAATTCTCTTTGATGATTTTCTTCTTTATTTCTTTCACCTATTTCTCTCCCTTCTCCAATTACTGATGTTCCCTTATAATTATTTTTTGTATTTGACATGATATAAGCAGTGATGAAACTGTAGGGACAGACAAGAACTATACACTCAAAAATGTGAGAAAAGATTGGCTTGAGTGAAGTCTATATTTTTGTGCCAGTTTTCCTCACTAGAGATGTGAACAAAAATAGAAATTCTGACCAAGTATTGAGTGCTGAAGAAGATAAGTAGCTGTGGAAATCAATGTATGCATTTCATTTAGATAATTGTAAATTACAACATGATAAGAGTGTGATTAAATGGTCTTGTTTGGTGTTGTTAATTCTATAGAGGGAGCACAAAACATCTAAAATATATACTGAGGTTACTCAACTCACTACTTTTAACTTTTATCCCCACCACCATCTTAAAGGAAGCATGATTTGGAGACTATGATGAAGTGTAATATGTAGTAAGTGTTTTACTCTAATTGGCCAAGAAAGTGGGGCCTGGAGGAGTTCCAGGAGCCAGGGCCAGCTCTGAAATAGGGTTGGGACAGACTATACACAGAACAAAGGGGATCCTGTGCTCTTTTCACTGTACCATTCTGCCTCCATCTGCAGTAAACTAAACTACAGAAATCATATTCTTCCACACATCTTGCTTTAAAAACACACAACTACTCAAGGAAGCTTTAATTTAGACTTTTTTATTTTCTCTGCTAGTCTCTGTGCCACAAAAGTACAACCAATTATATTGTGTCAACCTGGCTTTTCACAACTTACATTGACTTTCAGGGTGGTAATAACCAAGCAAAAGAGTCTGTCATTGGTGTACGTATGCAAGACTTTCCCTGGACTGGACTGAAGTTCTAGTGTTAGGCTGTCCGCAACTCGTTCTACTGGCATTGCAAACCTTTCCTTGCCTATGTTTCCTTGCCAGCAAAACAAACACCGTTTTCTAGCCTCTAATCTCAGTAGGCCTCTGGTTCTTTTCAACGCTACCTGTGTGTGTTCCATGAACTTGCTCATGCTATATTTCTGACCTGGTCCATCTCATACTTGGAGTCTTAACTCAAATCCCCCTGCCTCTGAGAATCATTCCCTGATTATTCCTGTCCCCAACTGCTATGGCACTTTTTAAACACCTAAGATCTACATTGTTAACATTTGATGTTCTGTGGTTTTTTTTTTCTTAATTGCTTTTTATGTTAAACTTTATCTTCCCTTTATATTTTAAACTTTCTCAAGGATACTAACTGTAATGTGTGCCAGTTGGCAACTGGCATAACACCTGACATGGTGTCTTGCAAATAGAAGGTACTCAGTAAACTTTTTTTTTTTTTTTTAAATAATTCAAGGAATGAAGTAACTTCTTTTCTTTCTTCTATAGTACCTAGAATGATCCCCAACACAGTTTTAAAACCAACAATTGGCTAAATTCTATCTTCATCATTTAGGGCCCTCCCTGAGATATTTTTGGCCATGATTTTGAAACATGGTCCAAATTGATCTATAGTGACCTCCAAGGCTCTACAATAGTGGTTCTCAAGCTTGAGCATGCTGGGCCCAGCTCCCGAGTGTCTGATTCTGTAAGTCTGGGGCAGGCCCCAGAATTTGCATCTCTAACAGGAAATGCTGATGCTGCTGGCCTAGTAATCACACTTTGAGAGCCTCTATCTTATGTTACAGCACTGACACTTGTCTACTACTGCTTTCTTACTCTATTCCAGCAGCACTGACTTCTGCGTCGTCCCTTAAACAACCAGGCATTCCCCTGCCCCACCTAGGGCTTTTGTATTTGCTCTTCCCCAGGTACTATGTACTTGCTCCCTCACCTGCTTCCTCATATGTCACGTTCTCAGTGAGTCCTTCCCTAACCACCTGATTTAAAATAGCGATACCTCTGCACTAACACACACTCATACACATTCATACATACTTCCTATCATATCCTTTTCCTGAAATGCTTTTCTCCATAGCATTTATCACCATCTGACATATATGTTTTACTTATTTGTATATTGCGTACCCGTTCCCTCTCTAGTATGTAAATTCCTGAGGGTAAGGATTCTCATCTGTTTTGCTTTTTCCTGAATCCCAGAGGTTAAAGCAGTTTTGGCACATAGAACTCACTAAAAAAGTCGTTGTTTTAACTGGAGGACAGCAGGAACCACAGCACTACCTGTTTTTAGACCATAAACCATAAAGAAAACCCACCCACTGCTGAAATAAATTAGAAACAATGAACTCTGTACTCTCTTTGCCCAGGCCTGTCAAGGGGCCTGACTGATGGAGCAGGGGAAGGCACCATTAACCCTCTGATAATGGGGCTGGGGATAGGTGGCCCCTTTGTCTTCACTTTTCTAATCTGCAAGACAAGGTGGTAGGAGATGAAATGCTGACGGTCCTTGAATAACAACATCGTTTTTTTCCCATGTCATTTCATTACAACGTTGATAGGAAAAAAAAAATCTATTCCTGGCCAGAGCCACTGTCTGTTGGAGTTTGTTCTCCCCATATCTGCATGGATTTTCTCCAGGCACTCCAGTTTCCTCCCACATCCCAAAGCTGTGCACGTGAGGTGAATTGGTGTGACTACATTGTCCCGGTCTGAGTGAGGCTGTGTGTGTGTGCGTATAAAAGGGTTTTCTATTCAGGGTGGGTCCCACCTGGCACCCTGAGCTGCTGGGATAGGTTCTGGCCACCTATGACCCTGAACTGGCATAAACAGACTGGAATATAATGATCATACTTGGTTTTATTAATCTTTCTTAAATTTATGTGTAGCTCACATTATTTCAATGTTTAATGGTAAATGTACTTTGCATCTTTATTTAGAAGTTTGGTGATATCCTTGTGACCAGAAATATGCCATAGGAACTTAACTCTTGTTGGTATCAATTAACCTGTGGTAAAATTGATGTTGTTATATGTTGCTTCGCTTAAAGTCACAGTTTCCAAGAACCTATCTATGACATTAAATGAAGGCTTACTGTATCTGCAATGTTGTTTCCAGCTCTAAAACTCCATGCTTTTCTCTTCCCCTAGGTCTCCATGCCGTACAGAGGGAAGTCTGAGGACACTAGGACCAGTGAGCCGTTCTGCTCTGGTCCTGAGGTGACAGTTTCCTCCCGAGCATTTTCTTTTCTTTTCTTTTTTTTAAGATTTTTTTTTTTAATTAAAATTTATCGGGGTGACAATGGTTACTAAAGTTACATAGGTTTCAAGTTTATAATTCTGTAATACATCATCTATGTATTACATTGTGTGCTCACCACCCAGAGGCAGTTCTCCTTCCATCACCATATATTTGTCTTTTTAAGATTTTTATTAAAAATATAGCTAACATACAATATTATATTAGTTTCAGGGATACACCATAGTTATTCAACATTTATATTCCTAAAGAAGTGATCACCATGATAAGTCCAGCAACCACCTGACATCATCCTGTTCTATCACAATAATATTGACTACATTCCCCATGCTGTGTATTACATCCCCATGATTAACTTGTTTTATACCTAGAAATTTGAACCTCTTATTCCCTTTCACATTTTCCCCCCTTTTTAAATTTTTCAATTACAGTTGACATTCAATGTTACTTTACATTAATTTCAGGGGTACAGCCTAGTAATTAGACATTTATATAGTTTAAGAAGTGATCCCCCTGACTAGATCGCCTGGCACTATACATAGTTATTGTCATATCATTGACTATATGCCCTATGCTGTATCTACATTCCTATGACTATTTTGTAACTTCCAATTTGTACTTCTTAATCCCTTCACTTTTTGTACACTGCCCTCCAACCCCCTCCCATCTATCACCCCAATAAATCTCATACACATCTGACACCATACATAGTTATTACAATATTCCTTATGCTATACCCTATATCCCCATAACTACTTTTTATCAACCAATTTGTACTTCTTAATCCCTTCCCCTTTCTTTATGCACACTCCTAAACCCCCTCCAGTCTGGCAAATATCATACTGTTGTCTGTATCTATGAGTCTGTTTCTGTGTTGTTTGTTCATTCATTCTGTTCTTTAGATTCCACATATGACCGAAATCACATTGCATCTGTTTTTCACTGTCTGGCACTTCACTCTAGGTCCATCTATGCCACTGCAGATGGCAAGAACCCATTCCCTTCTATGGCCTAGCAATAGTCCACTGTATATATGTACCACCTCCTCTTTATCCATTCATCCATCAACTGATACCCAGGCTGCCTCCACATCTTAGCTATTGTGAACAATCCTGCAATGAACATATGGATGCACATGTCCCCTTGAAATAGCGTTTGGTTTTCTTCAGATAATTACGCAGAACCGGGATTACTGGGTCCTTCTTTGTCTCTTGTTACAGCCTTTGTTTTAAAGTTTATTTTGTCTGGTATACGTATTGCTACCCCAGCTTTTGTTTTTTTCATTTCCATTTTCATGAAATAACTTTTTCCATCCCTTTACTTTCCATTTGTGTGTGTTTTTCAATCTGAAGTGAGTCTCTTGTAGGCAGCATATGTAAGGGTTTTGTTTTCTTATCCATTCAGCCCTTCTTTGTCTTTTGATTGAACATTTAATCCGTTTGCATTGAAAATAATTGTTGATAGATATGTAGCTATTGCCATTTTATTATTAATAATTTTTATTTATTTATTTATTTTCTTCCTTAAGGAAGTCCCTCTAACATTCCTTGTAATACTGGTTTGGTGGAGATGTACTCCTTTAGCTTTTTCTTGTCTGGGAAGCTCTTTATCTGTCTTTCGATTTTAAATCTTGCTGGGTAGAGTCACGTTGGTTGTAGGTCCTTACTTTTTATCACATTGAATTTTTTGTGTCAATCCCTTCTGGCCTGCAAAGTTTCTGTTGAGAAATCAGCTGATAATCTTATGGAGACTCCCTTATAAGTTACTAGTTACCTTTCTCTTGCTGCTTTTAGGATTCTCTCTTTGTCTTTAAACTGCCATTTTAATTATAATGGGTCTTGGTGTGGGCCTGTTTAGGTTCATCTTGTTTGGGACTCTGCACTTCCTAGGCTTGTATGTCTAATTTTTTTGCCAGGTGAGGAAAGTTTTCAGTCATTATTTCTCCAAATAAATTTTCAATCCCTGCTTTCTCTCTTCTCCTTCTTGTACCCCTATGATGTGAATGTTATGCTTGATGTCCCAGAGACCTCTTAAACTATTGTCATTTTGGGGGGTTCTTTTTTCTTTTTTGATTAAGTGTTTTCTGCTACCTTGTCTTCCAAATCATTGATTTGATTTTCTGCTTCAGCTAGTCTGCTGGTAATTCTTTCTAGTGCATTCTTCATTTCAGTTATTGTGTTCTTCACTTCTGACTGGTTCTTTTTTATGATTTCTATGTCCTTGTAAATGCTTGCTATCTCTTTGTTGAAGTTCTCACTAAGTTCCTTCTGTATCCTTATAAGCATTGTTTTGAGCTCCATCTCTGATAGGTTGCTTGCCTCCATTTCATTTAGTTCTTTTTTTGGAGTTTTCTCCTTTTCTTTCATTTGGGATGTTTTCTTTATTTCCTCATTTTGGCTGCTTCTCTGTGTTTGTTTCTATGTGTTAGGTAGATCTGCTATGTCTCTCAGTCCTGGCTGGGTGGCCGTATGTACTAGGAGCTCTTTGGGGCTCTAGCACAGTCCTCCTGGTCACTTGCACTAGGTGCTATGGGAGTGTCCTTTGTGTGGGTTGTGTGTGCTTTCCTGTTATAGGTGAGCCTTGATTGCTACTGGCATGTCAGTAGGTGGGATTGATCCTTAGGCTGACTGGCTATGTGGTTTGGCCCCATCCACAGCTTCGAGACTGCTGTGCATGGGTCTTACCCCACTGTGTAGAGTTCACCCCAGTTGGTTCTGGTGCTAGTTGAGACTGCCCCTTGTGTGTGCCACTTGTGGAGCTAATTGAGCAGTGTTCTGCTGTGGTCCGAAGCCAACTTCCAAGTATGTTGGTTCTCGGGCTTCTTGGGAGAGGCTCCAGTACAGGCCCAGGTCACCCACTGCCTGTGACCAGCTGGGGACTACCTAGTAGGAGCTATAAAATGATCATGGTTGTTTACTGCCTGTACTAAAGTTGGATGCATGTGGACCACACTGTGAACCGAGGATGGTTGCCACCAGTACTGGGCCTGGGGTAGCTCTGCAAAAAGCAATGACACCTCGAGGCCTGCTACCATTTGCTGGCTCCCTTAAAGCCCAGCCACTGATAACTCATGTATTATATGAGTTGGGTGAGGCAGGGTCTCACCGAGTCACTAGAGTGGGAAGAGTTAATGTAGACTCTGGTTTGGTGCTAGTGCTGAGCCTGGAGCTACTCAGCAAATCTCAGAGCACACCAAGGAAGCTGCTGCCTGCCTTTGGCCTATGGAGTGCAATGTGGGTGGGGCTGGCTGCTTGGGAGAAAGTGCCTCCAGCATTGGGGGAGTTAGGTGGGGTAGGATCCCAGTAGAGCTCACAAGGTCAATCAGATTCAGATTTGGCAGTGGTGGGGGAGGGCTCAACACAGGAAAGATGGTGCCTACCTGCTGGCTGTACAGGAGAAGGACCCCATACAGGGAAAACAGCAACTGTCCTACAGTCCTTGCATCAGTCACACACCTCAGCCTGCCTCCATATGCCTCTAACACCCCACCTCCCTAAGTTACTGTACCTCTGCCAGAGCCCAGGGTGAGTGCCTGGGAGTGAGAGAATCTGTGAGCGGGCCATGTAAGAAAACATCTGGGTTTCCCTCAGCCTTCCATCCCACTCGGATGGTCAGAATCCCCACTGTTTTTCACAGCCAGATGTCGTGGGGGCTCCTCTTCCCAGGACTCTGGGCTGGGGAGCCTGGTTTTGGACTGCAGTACCTTGCTTCTACTGGGGAAACCTCCATGGCTGAGATATTCATCCTGATTCTCAACCTCCACACAGAAGTTTGGAGCCAGCCCATTTCGTGTCTCCACTGCTCCTACCGGTTTCAATTGGCTTTTTCTTTATATTTTTAGTTTTAAAACTTCTGTTCAGCTAGACTTCAGATGGTTCTCTGGTTGATTGTTCTGTAATTTAGTTGTAACTTTAATGTGTTCATGGAAGAAAGCACGCACAGTGTTTATCTATTCCACCACTTTGGATCTCCCCCCTCCTGAGCATTCTTACCCTTCAGCTGTTGTCAATAACTTTGCCACAACAAAGGTGGCAAAATTCTATTGAGAATCTTTTCCCAATCAAAGCTGCTTTTTCGGTTTTGTGTAAAGTTCTTTTTCCTGGTCCTACTTGGTGCCAAACCAAATATTATTACATTTGCATTGTCTCGGAAGTCAACCCATCTCAGAGTTTCTCAAACCAGTTTAGATAGGGGAATATCTAGGAAATTTTCTTTTTTGGCTGACCTTGATATATTGAGATTTTAACATATAAATATAATAAAAAAATACAAAATTTGGGGTTAAATCATAAACCACCTTATATCTAGATTCCAGTAGAGACAAATAGTAGTAGATGCTGAGTTTTAAAGAAAAATTTACAGAAGAAAAATTTTAAATTGGGAAAATTTGATCTTATTTAACTTGATCTTATTTTCTGTAAACTGAGAAGTAATGGCGCATTGACTGCTTTTCAGAGCATGGGAAGGAAGAAGGTTGGCATAGCATGGTCAGGAGCATACGCTCTGCACCTGTTAGTTGTAAGATTTTGGGTAGATTATTTAACCTTTCTGTGCTTCTGTTTCCTCAACTATAAAACAGGAATAATGATGATAGCACGTAAATTCCAGGGTTATCGAGAAGCCAAAACGAGGTTGGTACAAACAAAACTCTTCAACTGAGCCAGGCCCTCAACAAGCATTTGGCCACTGTTAGTTGTTCATGGCAGGCCATAGTAAGGCACGCTTACAAAAGGGTTAGCTCATGCAGTGAGAGAGACAAAAAATAAGAACATTTTGAGAAAATGGAAGGATTAAAAAAAGGAAGAGCAACAGATATGGGCACCACAAAACCATTGGAGAAATGATAGGTGTTTATTGGACTTGGAGTCTTGTTAATTTGAACCTTTTAAAAAATCGTTAATCTGTACTTACACACGGCTTCCTCTGGTGGGTAGAGCCTGGGGTTATTGACTGTTCAAGCCAGGGTGCAAAGGTCATCAGAGCACTCAGAGTTTTGAACAAAAGGCTGTTTTAGTTGTTCTTTTAAGTCATCTGTCTCTAGAAACTCTGGGGCTAGGTCAGGAACCTCAGGGGCATGCAACCTAAGGGTTTTTCCAAGAGTAATCTTTCAAATTGTTGGGAAAACTTTAAAGATATTTCTTTTTAACCTTGTTATGTTTTAAGTAACTTTTCAAAAGTAAGGGCCTATAAAAAGAAGAGCTGGACATAGCCAGAATCCCAGGGCTCTTACTGGCCCACCACCCATGTCTCACCTGTCCTTCCAAGGCGAGTGAGCAGTTTCCAGAGCCTGCTGACCCTTCAGAGGGCTTCCCCAGTATACTCTGTGTTTGGGGTTATTACTTTGAGCATGTTCAACCTTTCCTCAGATGTCACTGAACTGTGCTTAGGCTGGCCTACAGGGCATTGACCCATAAGTAAATAGATAATGTTCTCGAAAAAGCTTGAATTCTGTTCAATGCTTTATAATGATGAAAACCAAAGTTAGAAAAGGGTGTAAAACCCTTTGACTCTCTACAGTGGAGTTCATTGTTTCTCCTGGCTTCCGCAAGTTCACTTTCACAGGTAAGTGACTTATACTGTCTACAGCATTTGAGGACTATGTTCGGCAAGGCCATCCCCTCTAAGGCTTACTTTGTGGGAGATGTGTTTCTAATTTACTATACGGTGGCCTCTTGTCATGTGATAAATAAGGTGACAATGACTGGATAGGAACTTGCAGAATACATGAATGGTTTCATAATATTATACAATACAGATGACTCTTAGTTGCTGTCTCGTTTATACCGTTTCCCAAAAAATAAGACCTACCCAGACAATCAGCTGTAATGCATCTTTTGGAGAAAAATTAATATAAGACCCGGCATATATTATATTATACTACATGACATGACATGACATTACATTACATTATGTTATAAGGTCCAGTCTTATATTATAGTAAAATAAGACCCTTATATTAATTTTTGCTCCAAAAGATGCATTAGAGCTGATTGTCTGGCTAGGTCTTATTTTCGGGGAAACACGGTAGCAAGCCTATTTCATACATTAATTGTTTTGAGAATCCATGATGTATGGGGTATGTGGTACAAATGGGTGAGTAGATTGAATAATCTGTCAAAAGTAAAAATGCCAGAGAACTTTCTTAACTTGGCTTTATGAAAGCATAATTCTGTTTGCATTGATAACAAAAAATCCTTCCCCAGAAAGTTGGTGCTGGTTTAATATAGAACTATACCAACTTATCTTTTCCCCAACGCCATGCTCCTTTCCTCATTCTCCCAGTTTTCAATAATTTAGACACTAAAAAATATGAGCTCTGGATAGAGGGGAAAAGTTGGTTTATAGACTCTAATCTCAATTTTTAGGTTTCCCTCACCAGTAGAAATCACATGTTGCTGATGATTTGAACATGCAGATCAAATATTCACATTTAAGACTGGGAATAAAGTGCAGTGTTTCTAAAGGTTCTGAAGGAGGAGTCGCTTTCTAGGCATGTTAGAGACAAATTATAAGGATTGTACCTAAGCTGCTTATTATTGGGATCTAATAGTAGTTATTATCAAACTTTCAAAGTATTGACTTATTTATAGGCTCTTCTTTAATAAAATTCTTCCCCCCACCCCCCGTCACCACCCTGTCACCCCCCCCCACCCTGTCACCACACCTCCCTTACAATTCCAATCTCAGTTACCATTATGCTCTGCTCTGTAACATTCTGTAATTGTCTGTTTGAAGCCTCTGTTTTCCTGCCTAGGAGTAACTGTTTACACACCCCTCACCCCATTTGATTGTAAACCCCTTGAATAACTTGTGTGTCTTACTACTAAGAGTAATGGCAACAAATATTTGCTGATGAATCCTGGAATTGGATTAGGAAGTAATTCAGGAAAAATATTGTGCACTCTGTGGTTTTAAAAGACACCAAAATTGCTAAAAAAAAAAAATAAAAATAATAATAATAATAATAATAATAATAATGTCCAAGTTCCATTCATTTCAGGAATCAAGTATTGGAGTTATGTGTTACTTTCTGAAATTGAAAGAACTATGCGTGCATGGAGAGACAAAGGAGAGCTGGGAGGAACTTTGAGTTTAAATTCTATTTCCTTCAAGAGCAATTCCTTAGTCCTCCATCTCAATCGTGACTCTGTGCAGAAAGGATATTTGTGTGGACCATGAGGATCCCTGTGTATTTCTTTCCCTTCAGGGCTGAAAGGGCTCCATGTTCATCCTATTCCTTGGCAATGTCTCCCCCATTGTTGACACACATCGGCCCAAAACCTGCAAGATAATGTTTATCTAGCTTCCTATTATTTCTTTCCTCCTCTATCTTTGGGGAAAAGAAATCATATGCTGGATTTGATGATAACAAAGGGGCCCTACTTACATCCCTAAATGTCAGCCGTGAAAGACATTTTAAGGGCTTTTGAGAAAAATCGGAATTTGTGGCTTGGAAAACGGCTTTCAAACTCAAGAGGAGCAGGAGCAGTTCTGCTTTTGTCTCTTAGCAGTGCAGGGAAGGGAAATTGTGGAGCTGGCAGCGTTGCAAGGTTTTCACAGAGGGGACGACTTCACAAGCGAAAAGCCAAGGAGAATATTCACAGGATGATGTGGGGTTGAGGGAAGGCCGCTACACTCCTGAGCCTGGCGCTGTGCTGTCCCTTTAGCTCCTCAATCTCTGTTAGAGCATTTAGATCCTCCTTACCATCTTAGCCTGGATGGGGAAAACCTCAGCCTCTACCGCCTAAATTCAGTCTAGACAAGACCAGCATGTTTTAAAAATAGTATTTGGGAGAAAATGAGATAGGAAAGCAGAACAAATCTCCCCAGTAAATATTCAAAACCCCAAACGCTGACCGAGTCAAGAAGCCATCTCCTAAAGTGACAAGAGCCTGGGCACCGTTGGCTTGGCTGTGTCACATCACACAGTCTGTTTCCTTTGATCACCTAAGGCCTATCTGCCTGGGAGTGAAATGAACTCTATATGTTCCCGACTTTAGTAAACGAGGTTGAGCTGCTGCTTCGTCTTGGGGAGATTTCTGTCCTTCCCAATATGACTTCTTAGTCTCTCTCTCTGGGTGTTGGCTCCCAAGTCCCAAGCCTTATCAAAGTTGGGGTTTTTTAAAAACATAAACATGATCATATCCTTCTTTTGTCTGAAAGCCTTTATTAGTTCCCATTGCCCTTGGGATAAGGTCCCAAGTCCTCAGTGTTAAGGATTACCAGGCCCCAAGGAATCCTCCACGGCTGCCACATGCACTTAGCCCCAGACTCACTGGGCCTCCTTCAGTCCTTAAATCTACTGTACTGTCTCTTAGGTCTGGGCTTTTGCACGTGCTGTTTCCTGCCTGCAACACTCTTCTCTCTCTTCTTCCCTTGGCTAACTTCCCATCATCTTCAAGTTCTCTTCCTAAATGCGCTGGTTCCAGAGACTTCCCTCACTCTCCAGAGAAAGGAAGGGCCTCTGCTTGAGGGTCTAGGAGATGCCCAGGCTTCCCCTTTATTCAGTCACCATGTTTGTAATGTCTTATGCGTCATCTGTCTTTCCTGCCATACGATAAGCTCCACAAAAGTAGGGCTGGTCGGAGGGCTGGAGCATCACACAGTTTTTCAGATGGGTCAATCGAGTTCATGAAGATTTATCCCTGGGCTTTAGGCTGTCCTGAACTGACCTTATGGTACACGAGTTAGCAAACATGTCCTGTAAAGAGCTAGAAAGTACCTGTTTTTAGGCATAGAGGTGGGGTATAGGCTGTCACAGCTTCATCTTCACCTTTTCAGTTCTCCTTCAATATCAGTAGCGAGTTCCTAGTGTCACTCCCAGTCTTTGGTGAAGGTTAGCTCACTCGTTTGTTGCTCCAGGCTGGTCTCTTGAAGTCACACTAGCAACCTTGGTGTGATGGCCCATGGTGGGCACTGACGTTTTGTACTCCTAGGATTTTTGATTTGTTCCTGGCATGGCTTGTAGGACCCTGTAACTCCTCCAGTTTGGGCAGCCTCATGCCCCTGAGGCACTGCTCACAAAGCCCTCTTTCTGAGGTCTTTCAATGTCCCAGGTTCTCTCAGGTGACAACTCCATGCTGCTCTCATCCCCGCCCCTCTCCCTCCAGTACTATTCTTACAGAATATAGTTGCTAATGTTCTAAGGTAGAAAAATCTTTGATATGTTTACCAGTAAAGGTCAGAAACGGTTCTTTAATATGGGTTTCTATGTTGATAAGATTACACATTATCAAAGAAAAGAAAACTTCAACCCTGAATAGTTAAACTGAAGCATATGTAGAACACAGGTTATAGAGTATATGCCACTTAGTAAAGAGGGACACTGGTGTTAGCATGGACAATTAAGAATTCATGGGAGATCCCATGATTAGGTGGTCAAAGTCGGCCAACCAGTGCTTAGAAATCTTGATTTCCTACTATTAATGCCTAGATTCTCGTTTGTTGAAAGATACGTTTTTCTCCAAGAACCTGAAAAATTAGTTCCCAAAGAGATTTTTTTGGAGATTAAAATAATTTACTATATAAAAATGCAGAGTGAAAAGGAAATAGTATGGTACCTTATTTTTAACTCTGAGTTTTGTGTTGGTTAAAGTAAAATTTTGTTGTTGTAAATTGTTAAGAAAGCCTAATTTAAGCTTCCTGCAAAGTATGACACCCAAGCACTTTTCACGTGCTTTAGGAAGCTGAAAAACAGATTGTCATCTTCAGTGCAGAGAGAATAGAATTAGACAGCATTACATCTGCTTGTAGTAATGGGGAAAAACAATGTGATGAAATATCATAGCACTCTTAAATCATAGAGTGCACCAAGTGAGGAGCAAATACTCATAACCCTGTAAAACAAATCTGTTTATCACTGGAAACCAGATTCCCACTGTTATTTCCAGGATTTTAGAGATTAGCAGAGATATTCTCCGGCATATACTATATGATGTTCCCAGGATCTTATCTAATAAAAAGGGAATTAACCAGTGGGAGAAAACTAATGGTATATCAGAGTTTCATTCAACACTTATAATGAAGCAATTGATTTAACACCAACTCTTGGAAACATTGCAAGGCCTTCGTTTATTCTTTCTAGTAACTTTGGTATCTCATAACACTTTCCCAAACTTAGTGTTATAAAATTGCCACTGTCTTTGTGGGTGCATGCAAGTAATTAACATTTTTAACACAATGGCCTTCAAAAGTCATCACTGCCATTTCTAAACTGGCCGGAGATAAGGCAACTAACTTCTATTTCTGACTCAGTAACAGTCAGATACTACACAACGCATGCCCTGTAGCACTGGAGAGTATTCATCTTTCCAAGGAGAGCTCCTTGGTATAGCAAAAGGGATCCGTGGATGACCAAAGTTCAGAGTGATGCACTGAATGCTGAGGAAGGAAACAAACAAACAAAAGTGCAGCCCCAGATATTTGGTAGCTGCGGTAGCATTCACACCTAAGCCATGTTATGCTCTATTTAGAAATAAACAATCTCACCGAGTTCTCCAGAGAAATAGGACCAATAGGATAGATAGATAGATAGATAGATAGATAGATAGATAGATAGATAGATAGATAGACAGACAGATAGATAGATAGAAAAAGAAAGAAATTTTTTATGAAGGATTGATTTGCATGCTTATGGAGGCAGATAAGTTCCACAATCTGCAAGCTGGAATCCCAGGGAAGCTGGTGAGCCAAAGGACTGTGAACCAGGGAAAACAAAGGTGTGAATCCCAATCTGAAGGCCTGAGAACCAGGAGCTCCGATGTCCAAGGGCAGGAAAAGGTGGATGTCCCAGCTAAAGCAAAAGAGCAAGTACACCCTCCCTCAGCTTTAAAAAGTAATAATTAATGTTTATTGAAATATAATTGAGATTCAACATTGTATACAACATATTGATTTGATACGCTTATATATTGCAATATGATTACCACCTTAGCTTTAGCTAATACCTCTATCAAGTCACATAATTATCATTTCTCTTTTTTTTTTTAATTTCTTTCAGGTGTGCAAAACATTTACACCCCTCACAAAGTGAGAACCCCCCTCCCTCAATCTACTACCCCTCTGACATTGTATATAGCTGTTACAGTTTCATTGACTCTATTCTGTATGCTGTGCTCCACATCCTGTGACTACATATATATAAAATTATATATAAAATTTTATAACTTTATGTATAAAATTATAGTTCACATACACTATTATTCAGCTTCAACTTCAGGTGTACACTGCAGTGGTCAGGTATCTATACCATCCATAAAGTGGTCTCCTTAATAAGATAAGTGTCCATTGGACACTCTATAAAATCTTTACAACTTTATTGATTATATTCCCCAAACTGTCTTTGGTATCCCTGGGGCAATCTTGTGGTTATCAATGTGTGCTTTCTAATCCCCTCACCTTCTCCCTCATCCCAATGCCCCTCCCATCTAGCAACCCTCAGTTTTTACTCTATATCTGAGACTTTCTGATTAGTTTGTTCATTTATTCTATTCTTTAGATTGCACATATAAATGAGATCATATGGTATTTGTCTTTCTCCATCTGACTTATTTCACTTAGCATATTGTTCTCTAGGTCCATCCATATCATTGCAAATGGTAAGATTTCATTCTTCTTTATGGCTGAGCAATACTCCATTGTATAAATGTACCACAGTTTCTTAATCCATTCATCTACTGATGGGCGTTTTGGTTGTTTCTGTATCTTGGCTATTGTGAACAGCACTGCAATAAACATAGGAGTGCATGTATTATTTCGAATTAGCATTTAGTATTTCTCTGGATAGATACCTAGGAGTGGAATTGCTGGGTCATAAGGTAGTTCCAGTTCCAGTTTTTGAGATACCTCCATACTGTTTTCCATAGTGGCTGCACCAATTTGCAATCCCACCAACAGTGCATGAGGGTTCCCTTTTGTCCACATCCTTGCCTGCACTTGATGTTTGTTGATTTATTGATGATAGCCATTCTGATTAGAGTGAGGTGGTACCTCATTGTGGTTTTTACTTGCATTTCTCTAATGATTAGTGAGGTTGAACATTTTTCATATGTCTATTAGCCATCTGTATGTCCTTAGAGAAATGTCGCTTCATGTATTCTTCCCATTTTTCAATTGGGTTGTTTGTTTTTTGGTATTGAGTTGAATGAGTTTTTTTAATAAATTTTGGATATTAACCCCTTATCAGATGTATCATTGACAAATATCATCTCCCATTTGGTAGGATGCCTTTTTGTTTATTGATGGTTTCCTTTGCTGTGAAAAAAACTTTTTAGTTTGATGTAATCCCATATGTTTATTTTTTCTCTTACATCTTTTGCCTGAGGGGATATATCAGTAAAAATATTACTAAGGATAATGTCTACAAATTTACTTACTATATTTTCTTCTAGGAGTTTTATGGTTTCAGATTTTACATTTAAGTCTTTAATCCATTCTGAATTTATTCTTATATATGGTGTAAGGAGGTGGTCCAGCTTCATTTTTTTGCATGCGTCTGTCCAGATTTCCCAGCACCATTTATTGAAAAGACTGTCTTTACCCTAATGTAAATTCTTGCTCCCATTGTAGTAGATTAAATGACCATACAGGTATGGATTTGTTTCTGGGCTCTCTATTCTGTTCCATTAATCTATGTGTCTGTTTTTATGCCAGTACCATGCTGTTTTGATTATTATAGCCTTGTAGTATGATTTGATGTCAGGTATCGTGATACCTCCCACTTTGTTGTTTCTCAAGATTGCCGTGGCTATTCGGGGTCTTTTATGGTTCCCTACAAATTTTAGGATTATATATTCTATTTCTGCGAAAAATGTCATTGGTAGTTTGGTAGGAATTGCGTTGAATCTTTATATTGCCTTAGGTAGTATGGACATTTAAACTATACTAATTCTTCCTATCCATGAGCATGGTATGTGTTTCCATTTATTTGTATCTCTTTAATTTCTCTCTTCAGTGTCTTATAATTTTCTGAGTACAGGTCCTTTACTTTGGTTAAATTTATTCCTAAATATTTTACAGTTTTTGAAGCAATTGTAAATGGGGCTGTCCTCTTAATTTCTCCTTCTGATAGTTTATTATTGGTATACACAGATACAACTGATTTCTGAATATTAATTTTGTATCCTGCTACTTTCCTAAATTCATTTATCCATTCTAATAATTTTTTGGTGGAGTCTTTGGTGGAGTCATGTCATCTGCAAATAATGACAATTTTACTTCCTCCTTTCCAATTTGGATGCCTTATATTTCTTTTTCTTGTCTGATTGCTATGGCTAGAATTTCCAGAACTATGTTGAATAAAAGTGGAGAAAATGGGCAACCTTGCCTTGTTCCTAATCTTAAGGGGAATGGTTTTAGTTTTCCCTATTGAGTATGTGGGTTTATCATATATGGCCTTTATTATGTTGAGATATGATCCCTCTATTCCCACTTTGGTAAGAGTTGTTATAAATAGCTGCTGGATTTTGTCAAAAGCTTTTTCTGCATTTCTTAATATGACAATATGATTTTTATTTTTCATTTTGTTAATGTGGTGTATCACATTAATTGATTTGCAGATATTGAACCAACCTTGCATACCAGGAATGAATCCCACTTGATCGTAGTGTATGAACTTTTTAATGTATTGCTGAATTCTTTTTGCTACTATTTTGTTGAGGATTTTTGCTTCTATGTTCATTAGGGATATTGTCCTGTAGTTTTCTTTTTTTTGTAATGTCTTTGTCTGATTTTGGGACCAGGGTGATAGTGGCCTCATAAAAAGAGTTTGGAAGCCTTCCCTCCCTCTGGGTGTTTTGGAATAGTTTGAAGAGAATAGGTGATAATTCTTTTTTGGAATATTTCGTAAAATTCACCTGTAAAGCCATCTGGTCCAGGGCTTTTGTTTGTTGGGAGCTTGTTGATTACTGATTCAATTTCACTAGTAGTAATCAGTCTATCCAGATTTTCCGTTTCTTCTTGAGTTAGGTTTGGAAGTTTGTATGCTTCTAGAAAAATATCCATTTCTTCCAGGTTGTCTGATTTATTGGTGTATAGCTGCTCATAGTATTTTCTTAAAGTTTTTGTATTTCTGTGGTGTCTGTTGTCACTTCTCTTTCATTTCTGATATTATTAATTTGGGTCCTCTCTGTCTTTTTTTGATGAGTCTGGCTAAAAATTTGTCAATTTTGTTTATCTTTTAAAAAAAACAGCTCTTGGTTTCATTGATCTTTTGTATTTTTTTTTTTTTTTTTTTTGGTCTCAATTTCATTTATTTCTGCTCTGATCTTTATTAATTCTTTCCTTGTACTTCCTTTGGGCTTATTTTGTTGTTCTTTTTCCAGTTCCCTTAGGTATAAGGATAGACTGTTGATTTGAGATTTTTCTTGTTTCTTTAGGTAGTACTGCCTTACTATGAATTTCCCTCTTAGGACTGCTTTCACTGCATCCCATAGATTTTGGGTCATTGTGTTTTCATTTTCATTTTTTTTGAGGTATCATTTGATTTCTTCCTTGATCTCATTGTTGACCCATTCATTATTTAGCAACATGTTATTCAGCCTCCATGTATTTGTGTGTTTTCCAGTTTTTTCTTGTAATTGATTTCT
Source organism: Rhinolophus sinicus (assembly GCF_057876585.1). NCBI lineage: Eukaryota > Metazoa > Chordata > Mammalia > Chiroptera > Rhinolophidae > Rhinolophus > Rhinolophus sinicus. The sequence continues at coordinate 158,625,913 of NC_142517.1, read as the reverse complement.
AATTTCAGAGCACTGTGATCCGAGAAGACACTTGATATGATTTCAATTTTCTTAAATTTATTGAGACTTGTTTTGTGGCCTAACATGTGGTCTATCTTGGAAAATGTTCCATGGGCGTTCGAGAAGAATGTATATTCTACAGCTTTGGGGTGAAGTGCTCTAAAAATACTGATTAAATCCAACTGGTCTAATGTGTCATTTAAGGCTACAGTTTCCATATTGATTTTCTGTCTGGAGGAACTGTCCCTTGGTGTCAATGGTGTGTTGAAGTCCCTTATTATGATAGTGTTACTGTTGATCTCTTTATGTCAGTCAATATCTGTTTTATATATTTAGGTGCTCCTATGTTGGCTGCATAGATGTTTACTAGGATTATGTCCTCTTGTTTATCAATCCCTTTATTATGTAGTATCCTTCTTTGTCTTTATTATGTTCTTCATTTTAAAGTCTATTTTGTCTGATATAAGTATTGTTACTCTAGTTTTTTCTCATTTCCATTTTCATGAAATAGCTTACTCCATCCTTTTACTTTCACTGTGTGTGTGTCTTTACCGTGTGTGTCTTTTGATCTGAGGTGAGTCTCTGGTATACAGCATATGCATAGGTCTTGTATTCTTATCCACTCAGCCACCCTATGTCTTTTGATTGGAACATTTAATCCATTTACACTTAAAGTGATTATTGATAGGTGCATAGTTATTGCTATTTTGTTATTTGTATTTCTGGTCTTCATTAGTTAGATTGTTTTCATCTTTCTTCTGCTTAAAGAAGCCCTGTTAACATTTCCTGCAATGCTGGCTTGGTGGTAATGAATTCCTTGAGTTTATTTTTTTCTGGGAAGCTCATTATATCTCCTTCAATTTTAAATGATAGCCTTGCTGGGTAAAGCAATCTAGGTTGTAGGCCTTTGTTTTTCATCACTATGAATGTCTCCTGCCACTTCCTCTGGCCTTCAAAGTTTCTGTAGAAAAGTCAGCTGATAGTCTTATGGGAGCTCTCTTGTAAGTAACTTGCTGTCTGTCTCTTGCTGCTTTTAGGATTCTCTCTTTGTCTTTAACCTTTACCATTTTAACTATAAATATAATGTGTCTTGGTGTGGGCCTGTTTGGGTTCATCTTGGTTGGAACTCTCTGCACTTCCTGGGCTTGTATGTCAATTTCCTTCACCAGGTTCAGGAAGTTTTTGATCATTATTTCTTCAAATATATTCTCAATCCCTTGCTCCCTCTCTTCTCCTTCTGGTATTCCTCTTATGCACATGTTGTTGTGCTTGATGTTATTCCACGTGTCTCTTAAGCTACTTTCATAGCTTTTATTCTATTTTTCTTTCTGTTTTTCCAATTGGGTGATTTCTGCTATCTCGTCTTCTATGTTGTTGATTCAGTCCTCTGCTTCTTCTGCTGGTAATTCCTTTGAGTGTGTTCTTTCTGTTATTGTATTTGTTATTTTACCCACATGCTGGATCATGTGGTAGTTGTATTTTTAATTTTTTGAGGAACCTCCATACTCTTCCATAGTGGCAGAACTAATATACCCACCAACAGTACAAAAGAGTCCCCTTTCTCCACATCCTCGCCAACCCTGTTGTCTGTTGTCTTCTTGATGGTAGCCATTCTAACAGGTGTGAGATGATGTCTGATAGTGGTTTTGATGAGCATTTCCCTGGTGATGAGTGTTGAGCATCTTTTCATATACCTGTTGGCCATTTGGATGTTTTTTTTGAAAAACGTCTATTCAGTTCTTCCACCCCCAGTTTCCCTGCCTTTCTGTTCTGTTCAGGCCCTCAAAGGATTGAATGAATGATGTCCATCTATATTGGTGACGGTGATCTTCTGCTGATTCAAACGATAATCTCCTCTGGAAACATACTCACAGACACACCCAGAAATAATGTTTCACCAGCTATATGGGCATCCCTTACCTCACTCAAATTCACACATAAAATTAAACATCTCACCAACCTCAGACAATGTCACTCTAAGACCAGGATAAAATGAGAAAAAGTAAGCCCAGTTCATAATTTTGTCCAATGTACAGGACAAAACAAAGTCACTGAGCAGCCTACAAAATACCAAACATCCCCTCTCTTGCTAAATGAGTTCCTGCTGTTTCTTTACCTAACCCTAAAATTACTCTGGCTTTTGGACAGCATCCAATCTGGAGCATACCTCCACTTCCTTGGATCCTTTCCCAAATCACCTAACTAAAACCCAAGTCTTATAATATGTTCTTCCTAACACCCTCTTTCTGAGAAATGCACGGTCCTCCACAGTATGTTTTCTTTTGCTGCAATGAGTAATAAATCCAGATTGCTCAGGTACAGGTATATTCCTGGTGGTCTTTAGTTGAAGGGCATGACATTGCTATGCATATAGAAATCCATGCTATGCATGAATTTTTGTCTTTGAGAATACTACTTTTTAATAGCAACCTAGAGATCACAAAAGTCATTGCATTCAGAAAGAAGAAAAAAGTAAGCAAATCTAATGTGAGACCTAATGTACAGAATTGCTAAGCGGGCAGAGAGTGAAACCAAAAAGAGTATGCTGGTTGATCAGCATTCTCCTCATTAACAGAGCATACATTACTACAAATGACATTAGAAGGAGGGAACGGGAGGTGGGATGGGGTACTGGATCTCTAAGCTTGGAAGGCGAAGGGAACATTAGCTTACCTTCTCCCTTTGTGCCAGTTAATGTACAGAAACAGTTTTACTTCATTTTCACATGAGTCTTGCACAGTGGGATTTACCACCATCACCACCAGTCCCTCACTCGAAAGATGGAGAAATTAGGGCCTGGAAATAAGTTAAAAAACATATCTGGTAACATAGAGTGAAGCCATAGGATCTGTGAGACTCTGAAGTTCACAGGCAAGACACTATGCCAGTGGCTGCTAAATACTGTCAAATATTTACACCTTTTTAAATGAAGAACTAAGCCAGGGAATATGTAATTGGAGACTGAATTTTTAAAAAATGTCTTATTTTAAAATTGCAGTCTCTGAATGTAATATTGCTATACTGAACAAATTTTGTTGAATAAAATAATTTTGAATGTGGTTCATTTAATTTTTTTATATGTACTGGCCTCATAAGCTACTTAATTAAATCATGTTTCTCACTCTGCTTCTTAATATTGAATTTATTTTTAAAAATTTAATTTTTATTAAAGCATGTTGGTAGATACTATCATGTTCATAGTACCTTTGAAATGATGTCATGAGAAGGGTACTTTACCTCTGTGGTCTTCCTCCCCAAAATACACACTCCCAGTTTAATCATGAGAAAAATATCATATGAATCCCATTTCAAGGGACATTCCACAAAATAACTGTTCAATACTCCTCAAAACAGTCAAAATCATTAAAAACAAATGAATTATGAGAAATTGTCATAGGCAAGGGGACATTAAGGAAATATGATGACTTAATATAATGTCTTTCTTCTACATCTTCACAACACTTTGTACTATTGGATATTCAATCTTTGCCAGTATTTCAATTAATGGTTTTAGTACTCATTGCTGATCATTTCCTAAAATTTATTCATTGCAAAATAATAATTCTTTTAATTTTATAGGATTTTAAGAATCAGGAATACATACAGATCTTTATTGAATACTTTTTCTGCATTTATCAAAATGATCTTCTTTTTTTTTTTTTTTTTACATTGAGCAATCACGATATTCCTGGGTTCAACATTGTTCCTTATGTGTTTTCATAAACTGATGAATTATACTTAGCATATCTCATTTAGTGGTTTTAAATCTATTTGGAAAATAGCTTTAATTTTTTTTATAACATTCTTGTTTGTTTTGATGTCAAAGTTATACATGTTTTATAAAATAAGTTGAGTGGCAGTTCTTCTGGTCCACACTGGACTTACTGTATCCTGGATCTTTCACAAAGGAGCATTAAAGGCTACCCACTAGTATTTGAGTATCTTTTGTTAGCTATACTGACTCAAGAATGTCTCCAGTTGGCTGTGCCCTTCTAGTGTTTTTTATTTTATTTTATTTTTACTGTAAAAAAGAAAAGAAAAGAGAGAGATTAAGGAAGGAAGGAAGAAAAAAAAGAAAGAAAAAGAATGAACAGATAAGCAGAAAGAACAAATAAATAAAAAGTAACTATCCATTCATCAGCAAGAAAAAATCATAATCGATGGTTTGGGTTTATCTTTCTTAATCATTAGACTCTTTCATGGAGTTACTAACAACTTAAAAAACCTGTTTTTGTCTAAGATTGATAGTGAAGGCTATTTCTTGAACCAAGTTTTCCTTTCATTTGGCTAAGTTGTTAAAGAAGAGGAAAGCAATAATTGCAATGATTCTTTTATTTTATTTTATAGGGTGACTGGCTGCAGATTGCAATTACCATGTCTGACCCAGTAATTCTTCGCAGTGTGAAGAAATTTGGAGAGGAGAATCGTGGTTTTGAGTCAGATGAACCAGGTATGTGGCCTTTTTCTCTCACTATTTCTTGTACAACGAAAGTTTAGAACAAAAGTGGAATAAGGTAGTGAAGTTTCAAGGGGCCGAGAAAAATTATCAGTACTATTTAGAACTGTTACTGGATGTGTTCCTTACACACGAATGGGTGGTTCTTCCTAGAATGCATGTAATGGAATGTCTGAAAATGCTAAGGTAAAAATGCATGAAGTATGGGTGAATGAAAGTATCTCATCTATAAATATCTTTTTTTCTAGGCAGAGTAGAGTAGGATTGTTTCCAACATTGGCTATTATTACTACCTTTACTCATATATTGCTATAATTAATTATAGTAGTAATTATTTTGTGAGTGTTGTTCCCTGAGAGGAACTGTACCAAGACTGTGTTGGTCAGAATGAAAAAATAAGAAAGGGGCCTGTAGCACTAGTACCAGTAGTGAGTACAGATGATTCTAAGCAATTCTTATTTTTTTAAAACAAATCTTATGATTTTACATTTTACAGAAGAAGAAAGTGAGACTTGGATAAATTTTTTAAAACATGGCAAAGATCACATAACTAATAATGAATGGAGCCATAGTCCTAATCCAGTTCTATCTGATTACAAAACCCAAGATATTAATCTCCACATATACTATAATGTGTCTTTATTGATTTATTAATCAAATTAAATGAAATTAAAATTCCAGGGGAATCAGTGTGTGTGTGTGTGTGTGTGTGTGTGTGTGTGTGTGTGTGTGTATATATATATAGAGAGAGAGAATGGAAGAAAGGAGAAAAACAAATAACCATTTTGCAATATTCCATGAATAAAAGTAATTTATAGCAATGTTTCCCAGAGTAAAATTGTTAATGACTCTTGCATTTTGTTATTATTAATTGCTTTATGCATTGTTTTTATTCTGACAGATAACAATGACAAGAATTCACGGTAAGTGATTATTTCAACAGTGCATCTTTTCTAGTCTAACTCCATAATATTCCTACAAATGGCACAAAAAAAAAAGATATTTTTATGCACATTGCACTTCCTGTAAAATAGTATAGATAATCAATTCTTTTTCTCTTTAAAACATTGCTATAATTGGATTTGAAAAACCTTTTGGAAAATCCTTCGGGACTAGGCCCAAATCTCCCCTGTGTATCTAGGAAAACCACAGAATTTTCGACCGAAGTGGACAGCGGTAAAGTTGGACACGCATGATTCCGTGGGCACCGGGAAGGTCCCCAAATCCAAAATTCTTCCCACAGGCAAATAGTAGAAACCTAAAATTTAATTGTTAGACATTTTTGTTTAAGAGTTTAAATTCTCATATAAAACATTTAATCATACTTTGGGATGAGGGCAGGATTAGATGGAGTCTAGTTTAGAAGACAGAAGAGAGGCACCCGGCAAGTTTCTGAAACAGAGGTGGTGGAAAGGGAGCGGTTGAAGGTATTTAAGAAATTTTAATTCATGGCAGAGGGAAGTGTTAGGTGTGGTAACATTAGCAGGAGATGAATCTATCTCCTAATAGATAATAGATGTGGTAATGTAGAATGAGAAGATCAGAAAAAAGTTTGAAAAAGATGCTGAGGGTAATGGAAACAATCTCTAGAGGGATGAAGTACAATGTTGTGGGTTGTGCTAAGGTTGCAGATCATATTCATTCATTCATTCATTCATTCATTTCACAAATATTAATTGAGTGCCTACTTAAGGTGTCAGGCACTAAAATTAGGTGCTGAAGATACAGAAAAGAACAAAATAGGTAAAAATCTCTGCCTTTGAGGAGCTTACATTTAAGTGATGGAGGCATAATAAACACTGTAAATAAATAAGATATATAGTATGGTAGCTAGTGATAATCTATCACTTTCTTTCTACAAATAAAAAAGTAAACATGGAATGGAGATATGAAATGATGTGCAGGGAAAGTTGAAATTTTATACTTTGGTCAGGGAAGGCACCATTGAGAAAATGACTTTTGAGGGAAGATCTGAAGGAAGTGAGGGAATTGGCCATGCAGTTATCTGAAGAGAGTACTGGTGATAGAAAATAGCAAGTTCAAATGCCCAGAGGTGGGAACAAATTTGGTATGAACGAAGGTAAGCAAAGAGACCAGGTGGCTCAGGTGGTGAGAACTGGAGGTTAGTCGAAGGAGACAAGGTCAGAGAGCCTATTAGCCAGATCATGGTGGGCCTTGGGCGTCTTGGCAAGGATTTTGGCTTCTACTCTGACCTGGAAAGAAATATTAGGGAGGGCAACCGAGTGCTAGGCACGGCATATGTTGACATCAGTTCACATGGTGGAGAGGCTGCCTCCAGTAGGACCAGACCCTAGCTTCAGGAGGAGAGGGCAAACAGCTGGACAGATGCAGAGATGAGTTTCCAAGGAAGGATTTGAGGAAAATAATTGAGGATGAAGATGAGAGTGTGATTCACCTGGAATGCATGGGGAAGGAAGCCAAATCATGATGGGTTTTAGCAATTATACTAAATGAAGGGTATAAGGGACTGCAGGTCTCCACTGAAGTGACAAATAGGTGTGGAAGGAGGAAGGAAGTGAGAAAACAAGATGCCAGGATAGTCCCAGCCTGCGATGGAGTAGAGTTGTTCCTGATGAAAACAAGGTCAGGGTGTATCCAGGAATGCATGACTCAGGTGAAGTAGAGATCCCTGGAGTTGAGTAGGCAAAGGCAGGTTAAGTATAAGAATGAGAAATGAAATGAATGAAATGAAATGAATAAGAAATTTATGAGAAATGAAATGAACAAGAAATACTAAGGAAATATGATTCTATCGGAAAGTATGGGAGGGTTTTTGGAATTTTTCATCATATCAACTTTGTTTAATATAGTTATAAATCTTTTTAAATGATAGAAGGAGTTTTAAATCAGCTAATCCAACCACCTCAACTTACCCACAAGAAAATGTAGGTAGAAATAGGTCAAGGGTCAAGTTTGAGCGCCAATAATTATTTATTGGAGTGCAGAGTACTTTTTTATTTTCTCTCAGAGAAACCTCAATGAATCTCTACTGAACATGAGATTAGCTACACTGAAATCTCTAGAAGAGGTAAATCTGAAGAATAGAAGCTTGTTTTTAAGATAACAGGTTTTGCAAGAATTTCTCAGCCAGTGGGCTCCTTTTATTGTTTTTGTTTTTGTTTTTGTTTTCTTTCTAAAGAATGACTCATAAAATCACCACCAAGTGAGAATTTCTTATTGTTTGGAAAGGATGGTCAAGTAAATCCCTATATTTTTCTCCACAGGTTACAAAATAAGAAGAAAGGTGACAGCAGTCAAGTTGGCTTCTTTCAATTGGTAATAAAACTGTGCTGATTTATGACATACGTTTTGCAACTGTGAATTGTTCAGATCATGGAGGAGGTGTTAAATCTTTAGTCATATTGGCAGGTTTTTAACTACAGTGATTACTTTTTCAGTCATCAACTTTGTCTCTGTGATAACATGCTGACTGGTAATTAGAAATATATTACTGATTAAACACACGATTTCTATTTGGTACATCAAAAATTGTCCTGGGAAACAATCACTAAGCCCATAATTATCATTTTAGTAAAGAAAATCATCACAGTAATCATATCATCTATATGTATTCTTATGACAAGTGTTTAGAAATTCCATTGTATAGGTATTTTTTTCCAGATTTGCTCAGGGTAGAGGCATTATTAGGCACACATAGGCATCTTTACTGTCAATATCAGTTCTGGGAACCAATTTATGCTATTGCTGAATGCCCCAGAGAGTATATATACATGGAAATGGCATCAGTGCCCATGACTATTTCCCCCTTAAGTTGTGGATATATGGCTAAGACTAAAGTCAGCTTTTAAGATAAAGAGAATGAGTTTAGAGACTAGGAAAGAAATAACACAGACTAATAATGTAAGAGTGTGATGTTTTAGATAGTTGATATACTATTGATTTTGATATAACTAGTGAGAAATCTGTTGTTCAGTTAAGATGATCCCACAGAACTTGGTGTTGAATACTATTTATCAGAATCTAGTCACTAAAATTAAATAGTCCTCCTACCTCTCCTGCTTTTCACCCATAGATGATCTCTGAATCCTTTGTTTTTCAAGTTTCGATTTTCTTCAACGACTGACATTTGGCTGATGTCGGTGGGAAGTTTATGCGCATTTCTCCATGGATTAGCCCATCCAGGCGTGCTACTCATTTTTGGCACCATGACAGATGTTTTTATTGACTATGACACTGAATTGCAAGAACTCCAGATCCCTGGAAAAGCATGTGTGAATAACACCATAGTGTGGACCAACGGCTCCCTGCCCCAGAATGGGACAAATGGACTGCGCTGTGGGTAGGCTGCTATTTTTCATTTTTTACTTTTTTAGTTCGTATCTTAAGTTGTAATTCAAAACTTGTAATTCCATTGACTGAGCTGGAATGACATCTAACAGAGCGAACAGAAACATGAATTTCTCGAGGGCCAGAACAAGCTGATTGGCATGTTTGAACCCACACACTCGGGTTTGAGAATCAAAGGCTGGGCACATCCTGGCTAGATAGATAGTTGGAACAGTTCCCTCAAATGAATTGATATTTTGTCACTTTCATTTTTTAAAATGTCTACAGGCTTGATTCCAGATCATGAACAAATCCTTTTAAATCACTGACACTTGCATAATATTATCTCCTCTTAGAATCTTTCATTCACTCACTCATTCAACCAAAATTTTTGTACACCAGCCATGTACCAGGCACTTGTGTGTCAAGGATACAGTGGTTATCTTAAGAGTCATGGTCCTTATCTTCATGGAGCTTAGGTCTAGTCAGCGAAACCATCATCAAACCAATGATCATTCAGATAAATATGTGGTTGCAAACTGGTTAGTGCTTGGGAGAAAAGTACAGGATAACATAAAGGTGCAGAATTACACTTTAAAAAATACTAAGACTACTCCTGAGAAATAAATTTTTTTTTTTGTCTTTTGTAAACTTTTATTTATTTTAAGTGTGTTTTTCCAGGACCCATCAGCTCCAAGTCAAGTAGTTGTTTCAATCTAGTTGTGGAGGGTGCAGCTCACAGTGGCCCATGTGGGGGTCAAACCGGCAACCTTGTTGTTAAGAGCACCACGCTCTCACCAACTGAGCTAACCGGCTGTCCCAGAGAAATACATTTCTTAATGTCTAAATATGTAAGCTTCTTTTCTAAATTTGGAAATAGGACTCAGAACAGTTTGCACAAAAGAGAGACTCTTTTCAATGACAGTCTTTTCAGTCTTTCATTTATGTTGGAGGGCAATAATGAACTGCTTTTTACACAGTGATATGACTACAAAATGTAAAGTTAATCACTTCCCCATTTGAAAAGAAATGCATTCAGACTTCTGTATGGTGTAAATTGATCCAAAAATATTAATGACACTCAGGAAGATAAATTTTTTAAGGGAAAATTCCTGAAAGTATATCCTGTTATAACATTATTATTATTATTATTATTATTATTATTATTATTATTATTCTGTTATGTCTTAAAATTTGGAAATAACCGTTAGAGGGGCAAAAATTAGAGACACATCCATCATATGATGTGCTCATAAATATTTATTAGATGAATTAAAGAATGAATCTACCTTTAATGTCTGCATTACTAGCAGTCATTAGAAAGGAATTAACTGTGGCTACACCTTACTCACACCTTTCTGAGCCATATACTTGAAAGTGAACAAATAGTGCAAAACAAGTAAGGACTTTCAGAAGTTCATAGGCTTTGACTGAATCCACACCGTACCAAGCATGTCAGTGGACATTTGCCCTTTTTTAAAAGCAAATCTCATACAATAACTGAAATTATGTAGACAACACCTTTCTTAGGCTATTTCTTTACCAGGAATTTCTTTGATGAGTTCAGTACTTTAATTGCTATTATGGTCATTGACGTGATACTGTTACACTCCTGAGTTACTGGTTGTTTAGTTTTTATGTAGTAACATCGCTGTGAAAATGGACTTGGGTGGGACAGAGGAAAAAGGAGGGGACATTTTTCTACCTGTAAGTAGTTAATATGCCTCCCAAATTACCCAACTCTTTCACAACTTTCGTTCTTGAAAAAAAAAATCACTAAAAGTACAATTTCTCCACTCATTATAATATGTGTGTTAGTTTTGGACTATGCAGGGCAACTCAATGATTTTATCAACATAAGCATGCAAGTGTAGTGGTAAGAGCTGGGTTTTCTCTTTCATAATACTGGTTTCCACACATCAGTTGTAATCCATTAGATGGAATTTATAAGAAAAAGCCTTTCAAATGGCTCTTAGTGAATAATACTGAAAAGGATTACAGAACATTAGGCCTCTTGATTAGCTGATCAGAATTTATTTGCTCAGAATAGTCAAACGATAAGGTAAAAGAATGAAAGAAGATGAAAGAAGAGGAAGTCCAAATATCACAAGGCAGTTTACTTTTATCCAGTTAAAGTGTAAACACTCAAATGGAAGCCACAGTCTTGTGACATACCATCATTTCTGCCGTATTCTGTTGGTTACACAGACCAGCCCTGGTACAATTTGGGAGGGGACTACACAAGAGTATGAATACCAGGAGACAAGAATCATTAGGGGCTCCTTGGAGGCTGACTACCACAGCCATCGGGAAGCTCATGTTTTTACTTGTACCACGTAGGGATGCGTCAAGGTAGATATCTGAGCCTGTACTTTCTCTCAGATTTCAGTCTATTTTCTTAGCAATGTACATGGAGCTTATGCATTCAAGGACTCTTTTTTGAAGTAAGACACTTAAGACACTTTAAGACCACACACTTTAAAAAAATAACTTTATTGAGATACAATTCACATACCATATAATTCATCCATTTAATGTGTACAGATCAGTGGTTTCTATTATATTCACAGAGTTGTACATTCATCACCACAATTAATTTTAGAGCATTTTCATTACCACAAAAAAGAAACCCTATCCACTTTAGCTGTCATTCTCTAATTCCCCATTGCCCTCAGCCCTAGACAACTACCAATCCATTTTATGTCACTGTAGAGTTGCCTATTCTGAATATTTCATATAAATGGAATCATACAGTATGTGGTCCTTTTTGACTATCTTATTTAACTTAGCGTAACATTTTCAAGGCTCATCCATATTGTATCATGAATTGGTAATTCACTTCTTTTTTATTGCTGAATAATATTTCTTTGAATGGATGTACTACATTTTATTTATTCATTTATCAGTTGATAGACATTTAGACTGTTTCCATATTTTGGTTATTACAAATGATGCTGCTATAGCCATTTTTTCATAAGGTTTTGTGTGGACCTGTGTTTTTATTTCTCTTGAGTATATACCTAGGAATTGCTAGGAGTAGAATTGCTGGGTCATATGGTAACTATATGTTTAATCATTTGAGGAACTGCCAGACTGTTTTTCAAAGGGACTGTACCATTTTACATTCTCTCTAACAGTGTATGGGAGATATAGTATCTTCACATCCTAACCAACACTTGTTGTTATCTATATTTTGATTGTAGCTCTAGCAGGCTGAATAATGGCCCCCGAAAATATCTAGGTCCTAATACTTGGAATCTATAAATATTACCTTATGTGAGAAAAAGAGTCTGTGCAGATGTGATTAAGTTAAAGATCTTGGGATGGGCTCTAAAAGCAATCACAAGTGTCCTAAAGTTACTAAAAGGGAGGCAGAGGGAGATTTAACTATAGAGAGGAGAGGCAAAATGAGTGTAAAGGAAAAGATTGAAGTGATGTCAGAAGCCAAAGAATATCAGCAGTTAACAGAAGCTGGAAGAGGCAAGAAGCAGATTCTGCACTAGAGTTTTTAGAGGTAGCACAACCTTGTCAGCACCTTAATTTTGGCCCAGTGAAGCTGATTTTACACTTCTGGCCTCATGAAATATGAGAAAATAAATTTCTCTTGTCTTAAGACACCAATTTTGTGATAATTTGTTCCAGCAGCCAAAGGAGACTAATACAATAGCTGTACTAGTGAGTGCAGAGTGGTATCTCATTTTGGTTTTGATATGCATGGCTAATGGTGATGGCTACTGGTGTTGAGTATCTTTTCAGGTGGTTATTGGCCATTTGTACATTTTCTTTGAAGAAATATCTATTCATATCATTTGCTCAGTTAAAAATTCGGTTACATGTCTGTTTATTATTGAGTTATAAGTGTTCTTATGTATTCTAAACATAAGTCTCATCAAATATATGGCTTGCAAAATTTTGTCTCTCATTCTTTGGTTGACTTTTCACTCTCTTCATGATGATTTTTGAAGTACTAAAGTTTGTAATTTTGTTGTTGTACAGTTTATCTATATTTTCTTTTGTTGCTTGTGATTTTGGTGTCACATCTAAGAAACCAATGCCCTATCCAAGGACATGAAGATTCATACCTATGTTTTATGTAAGATTTTTAAGAGTTTTGCTCTTATATTTAGGCCTATGCTCCATTTTGAGTAAACTTTTGAATATGGTGTGAGGTAGGGAACCAACTTTTCCCACAGGGATAGACAGTTGTTCCAGCATCATTTGTTGACAGTCACTTTAGAGTGGGCACTGACGTTCCCTCTAGTGTCAGTACTACCATTACCGTGCATGGCAACCACTGCAAGGAAAACTCCTTCGTAAGCAATGCCCCTTGCCATGCAGATCTCCTAGGTATTTCAAATGAAAAACCTATGGCTTTAGTAAATTGGAAACCTTGGGGTGTAAATTGAGTGACTCAATTTTATGATGCATTTATTTTATTTTTTAAATAAAAAGCAAGGTAAGAATCCTTATATATTAATAATTTGTAAGATATCTCTTTCCTTTCCCTCTAATTGCCATCTTGTTCCCCTCGTTGTTTTTCAACAAATGAGTCAGGGGAATCTTAATTTATTCAAGCGGATGTATGGTATGTCAATTTTGCTGGGCCCATTCTGTGGTCCAAATCACCTGCACACTATAGAATCCTTTGCAGGATTTTCTAATCACAAGAGCTTTCCGCCCCACAGATAATGAAGAGTTTGATGTGCAGTCAAAGGAGCTAAGCCAGCCTGCAGCCAGCCTGCTCTATTCCTTCCTCTCTGTTTTTCTGATAGGTTTGCCCTGTTGTTCCAGAAACAGTCTCAAGTAGTCTTCTCAAGAATAAAATAGAAATGAGCTAAACATTTATGTTTGGGGTGCCTCAGGAATGAAAAGAATCATAAACTACACATGTCTTTCCACACCACCCAGCAGTGACATAATTCTCCTGAACTTTGCTCTGGTAAATCCTGGGGCTGGCTCAGTGCTCAGGGCTCTCAACCCACATGAGTTTGTTTATAACTGGCAGCTGTGTTTTTCATGACAGGTGATTTACTACCTCTGCTTTGACTGTAGAACTAATGTTCCACAGGAAGTCTAGGAAAATCTTTTTGACAAATGCTCATAGATTTGTTTTGGGGGACCCAAATTTCATTTCACAAATAGAAAACTAAGAGTATGGACTCATTTATACATTAGGTAGCTTTACTCGTAATACTAGATTATACACTGTATACAAAGATACTTAGTTTTTGTAAAAGCCTCTAATTGTGAATATACACATATATACATATGTATATCTATATCTATATATATATATATATAGATATATAGAGATAGATATATACACATATATAGATATATAGATATATGTGTATATATCTATCTCTATATATGTGTGTATATATATATAGATATGTGTATATATCTATATATATATGTGTATATATCTATCTATATATATAAGTTGATGATGTTCATTCTTAGGGTTCCCTTAAATCATCACAAAACACTGGGAATGTGCTGAACACAGACATATTAGCTGGTTTGGAGATTGTCAGAGGGTTGACCAAGGCAGTTATTTCTCTTCCTCATTGGTATTTTGAAAGTCAAAGCAAATTCCAGAAACATTTATTGAATACCTGTGGAAGTTATTATACCAGGCTTCAGGCAGTGTGAGCAAGCAGCTTAATTTACTAGCAAGACAAACAAAAAAAATAAGTATATGTAATATATATTTATATGTAATATATTCAATATAAATATATTCAATAAAGATATTAAATAATAGTGCAAGATGGCAATAAAACAAAACGTATAACGAGCATGAGTGAAGGGAACTCAGTAAACAGAGCATTGTGTTACCATCTAGGGTCCTCTGGGTTCCAGCAACTGCCAATTGATTGTTTCACATCCATAGCATCTCTGCCTGTAAAAATGAAGGGGGTGGGCCTCTTTTCTGTGACTGGTACCATGAGATCTATTTAGGGATTTGGTTGGATTGATTATAATTCTACACAGATAAAATACCTTACCCATATTTAACAGAAACATATACATATATTTTAAATTCCTCTGTACCCACAAATGTGATTCTTGGAAGCTTGATCCCTTGTGAATCTTAACACTTTTTCCCTTCTTTTGAAGGTTGCTGGACATTGAAAGTGAAATGATCAAATTTGCCAGTTACTATGCTGGAACCGCTTTCGCAGTACTTATCACAGGATATTTTCAAGTTAGTAGCACCTCTACTTTATTTCTTGATCAACATTTGTGTTCAAAGACATTCAAAGAAATGCAAAGTGTACTCTTTAACTTTTAAGTTATTCAGAAGTCCTAAAGACCTCAGACTTATTTTGTGGGAAATGAGAGAATAGGAAGGATTCTTTCTCTCAATTGTGGAGGAGAATACAAGCAGTTACGATTGATGGAGAGATGGAGAATAAACTTTTAGTTTCAATGTCCAGTTCTTCCCTGCACTCCCCACTTTACCCTCTCTTTTAAACTGAGAAATAGACAGGATGGGTGTATTTGTAGAGGGAACATGAGTGGTTTGGAGAAAGCTGGGCATGGGGAGTTGGAGGAAAGCAAATTTCATTTTCTTTTTCTCTTTCATTCCTAAAGTCTCACCAAACTGAATTCCAACCCAAATTCTGTAGACTGAATCTAGAGCATATTCTAGATTTAAGCCGTGGAAGGGCCTTGAGTTACTTAACGTTTATTAAGGAAGAAAAATATTTCGTCTTTTGCCTTCTATAGAAAAAAATTAATGTATCCACCTCCCATTCATTCAAGAATTCCACAAAGAAGGAATTGCATCAATTTTTCCCATTCTGGCACTGGGAATTTTAATGACAGGCTTATTTTATTTGATTGGGGGGAACTCTCAGAAGAGTCCCTGCTTATGACATAGTTTGTGTCTTACTTCCTCTGATAATCATTGGCCAACAGCTTGAAAACAAAGCGTAAATGCTTGTTGGCAGGCTTTTTGGGGGAATAATTCATTCAGAATAGGCCTGCAGAAATAGAGATTTAAGAGCAATAACTTACTTTTTGGCACTGTGAGCCTTATTTCACACACAAGGAAAGTGAAGCTCAATAAGGTTAAGTCTGAAAATAGCAGAGCTGGATTCAGATCCAAATCTTCTGCTTCCCTGTTCGCAGTTACTCTGCTCACCTCCACTTGGAGGAGCAGATGCCAGCACTCACACCTTAGCTCCTAGGAAGATGCCTTTTGTGAATTACTTTCCTCTTTTCCTCAACTGTTGTAGGGAATGTATTTTCTTCTGAAAAGAGAAGGAATTAATGGCTATTTTTAATATTTGAAAACTAAACATTCCTTGCTTCATTTACAGATATGCTTTTGGGTAATTGCCTCAGCTCGTCAGGTACAGAAGATGAGAAAATTTTACTTTAGGAAAATAATGAGAATGGAAATAGGATGGTTCGACTGCAATTCAGTGGGAGAGCTAAATACAAGATTTTCTGAGTAAGTGGCTGGTAGAACATTTTAATGTATGTGTGATTTTTGGGGGTAATAAAAGTCTTGTTTCTAAGTTAAATAAGCATTGGAAACATTTTCAGTTATTTTTAAAATTTTTTTTGGTCTTTTACATTGGGCTTTTATAGGTGGCATGGCTTTTTCATAGGTAATGCTTTATCAAATATGATCATTGTAAACTGAAAGCCAGAATACTACAATATGGTTAGTAAGCCCTTGATTCAAATATTAGAAATGAAGTATTATAAACAGAGTTTAAAAGAAAGTAGGGTTATTTGGCCCCAAAAAGAGAAATTGAAGGAATGTCACAATGTAGGTATCTATTAGAAAAACAATACAATTAGAACAAATTATTGTGCTTCGTCTGTTGAGGTAATTTCTGCACATAAACACAAAAAGAAAAAAATCTATAATAGTTTGAGAAAGAGTCAAACTAAAAAAACTGGATTTAAATCCACTTTACACCTAAATTTTAGTTTGGGTCATTAACAGCCCCCTCAGTAATTCTGAATGAGCCCTGAGTAATTAGAACTAGTTGAACCCTATTGAATTGAACTTTGAAGTCTGATGAAAGAGAGTGTGTAGTGTAGTGAAAATGAAAGCAGACTGAATGTTGGGACCCTTAGACTCCAGCACTCATCCTGCCTATTATTACTGTGACCTTGGACAGATACATAACTTTCCTAGAATACAATTCTCTAATCTCTGGGTAATGTCCTTTTTTTCTATCAAGTCCTAAACCCAGTTTGTTCCATCTGGACAAGACACTATAGAGATGTTCCCAGGAATGTGAATTTAATGTAACTATATTTAACCAATATTCTGGAGCACTTAGCGTCTGCAAGGCATAAAGAGAAACCACAAAACTCCTAATCTCAAGGAATTTACAGCTTAGTAGGAGAATAAAAGGTACAAGCAAATAATCAGAACAGACACATATTGATTGCTTCCTATATCCTGGGCACTGTTTTATATATTATTAGCTAATCCTCATTACTACCATTTGAGGTAGAGTCTATCATTATACCCACTTTACAGATGAGGAAACGGAGGCACAAAAGGTTAAAGAACTTGCCCAAGAAAAGCTGGTGTTTAAATTCAGAATCTGGCTCTGAAGTCTGTGCTCTTAACCACTATTCCCTACTTTCTATAAGCAGAATGCAATAATTGCCTATACACACACCCATATACAGACTGATTACATTGCTCTGGAAACACAGGGAGGACAATATTACTTCTTGGGGAATTATACAAGTTTTTATGAATTACGTGGTGTGTGAGTAGAATCTTGAGGCTGAAAGGACTTAGCAGGTATAAAGAAGGCAAGAAGGGCTCGTCAGGACAGACCAAAGCTATTGCTTATAAAAAAGAAAGAGACAAATAGGATGATTTCCAAAAGCCTTTGCCAATGTTTAATGGACACTAGTTGGGAGAAGTGGGTTAAAGACAAACTTACTTGGCTATGAGAGGACAGACTTGATGGTCTCCCAAGCTGCAGCAAATTTCCCAAGATGTGAGAGTCAATTATGTTTCCCAAGGGTGATGGCATACAGAGATGGGAGTGTTTAAAAGGGAAAAACTGAGATTTCTCAGTAAGACATTTGAATTGACCGAATTCTGTTTTAGTGATCAAAGCTTCTCTCATTTCTAGTGATATTAATAAAATCAATGATGCCATTGCCGACCAAATGGCCATTTTCATTCAGCGCATGACCACGAGCATCGGTGGGTTCCTGCTGGGATTTTATCAGGGTTGGAAACTGACCTTGGTTATTATCTCTGTCAGCCCTCTCATTGGGATTGGAGCAGCCATCATTGGTCTGGTAAGAATGTCTTCTCACTTGTCTCCATGAGAAGACATTTGCTCTGAGAAACAGCCAAAAATGTAAGCTTGAGTCCCTTGTCTTGAGCGTGTTCAGTCAATATCTGTATCAATATTTTGATTGATTATTCCTCAGTATCAAATGACGTTTGATAGATTAGGGATTAATGATGTATAAACATAAATATTATTGTATTAATAATAACAACCATGGTTGGACCTAAAGGGTATCATGCTAAGTGAAATAAGTCAGACTGAGAAAGACAAATACCATATGATCTTACTTATATGTAGAATCCAAAGAACAAAATAAGTGAACAAACAAAACAGAAATAGACTCATAGATACAGAGAAAAAACTGATGGTTGTCAGAAGGGAAGGGTGTTGGGGAGCTGGGTGAAAAAAGTGAAGGGATTAAGAAATAGAAATTGGTAGTTACAAAATAGTCACAGGGATGTTAAGTACAGCATAGGGAATATAATCAACAATGTTGCAACAACTATTTATAATGCCGGGTGGGTACTAGACTAATGGAGGGGGGAATCACTGCATAAATTATATAAATATCTAACCACTATGCTGCACACCTGAAACTAATATAAAATAATATTGACTGTCAACTGTAATTGAAAACAAATAATAACAACTAAGTGTATTGAGTATTTACTATTTTGCCAGGCACTATGAGGCGTATACATTATATGCTTAATATACATTATCTCTAACTTTTATGACAATCTTATAAAGTATTAATGTGATTTTAAATAAAAGAACCAGAGGTTCAGAGAGGTAAAGGAACTTGTCTGAGGCTGCACAGATAGTGAGTGACAGAACAGGATCAAATTCAGGGGAGCCTGACTCCAAATTTCCACCCACTCTCCAGTATGCTTATTGCTTCCCATGGTCTCCCCAGCTCAGATGCTCCCCTCAGAAAGGCCCAACAAATATATCCAGGTCAGTAATGAGCACGTAAAAGAGATTTCTGCAATCACAGCTGTGTTCTCCAGTCCATTGATCAGTGTCAGAGGGAGGCTACCTGTCCCATTCTAAGCAGTTTCCTAGTCAAGTCTCCATTCTCCAGGTATGTAGGCCAAGAAAAAGTGTAGGAGTAGGGATTTTGGGTCACCCAAGTTACAAAACTCAATCTGAAGGATTGAGAAATTATTATATCTTTTGGAGCAGCCATATTACCGAGCTGGACAATCAGCTCTAATGCATCTTTTGGAGCAAAAATTAATATAAGACCCGATCTTATTTTATTATAATACAAAACCGGGTCTTACATAATATAATGTAATATAAAACCGGATCTTATATTAATTTTTGCTCCAAAAGATGCGTTAGAGCGGATTGTCTGGCTAGGTCTTCCTTTCGGGGAAACATAGTAGATAGCAGTTCATGGGATCAGGCACACTAATAATTTGCTGTAAATGAGAGTAGCATTCAAGTGGGAAGCTTATATCCACGAGCAACAGGTACCAATCTCCATGATGATTGTTTTTCTAGCAAAATAGTCCCTACAAACCACTCGCTATACTACTCAACGTTTTCCCAGGTAATACAAGGTGACAATAGCAAAAGAGCTCACTCCACTTAACTAGGTCACCACCTGGTTCTTCCACCTGGCTCAAGAAAAGTACGTTTAAACCTGTCAAAACTTCAGTTTCCTCGTCTTAAAAATAAGGGTAACACCTCTTAACGTCATTGTGATGATTCAAGGCATAATCCATGTTTGCACTGAGCACGACATCTGGCACAGAATTCATTTCTAAGAGATGTTAGCTTTTATTGTTTTCCAATCCACTGTATCACGCAAGCTTTACAACAGTCTTTCCTACTGACTGCTTTCCAGTTGCCCTCCAGGGAAGCCTCAATTTCCACAGAGGGTTTTCTGGGATTCTGCAAACATTTGATTCAGCTTTTTCTCCTCCAAATACATTTAATCTGTTTTTTTCAAAACCCAGGATAGAGTAATACATTCAAATGGATCATGTGTCGCGTTTTAACATGTTGGAGACCAACAACATAGCCTGGTTAACTTGGTTTGAAATAGGCATAGAGCACGGTTTTCTTGTGTCAGTGCCCATATTTCAAATTCTTGTAAATGCGTCACTGATTTGGAATGTGGTAGCTCTGCACTGGTTCCTTCTTGAATTCAAGTCTGTGTATGTTTGTATAAAACGATAAAAGCATCTTCACTAGGTTCGATTCAAAAGCAGAAGAAAAAAAAGGAGGGGAGATATATGGCATATTGGAAGTTATTAGGAATTTTATTTGCCTTTGACTGTCTTTCATGCTTACGTTGACAAACGAGCCATTGTTAGACATTTCCCAGTCTACATCTTTTAAGCTCCTATATCAGTTTAATTTGAAGTATCTTGAGATTATTTAATGTGCCATTATCATAAAACTGATAACATTCGAAACTACTTAATTTTCTCATTACTGTACTGCCAGCACATATTTCTGAAATGAATCAGAAAAGAATTGCGGTAAAAACTGCAGTGTCATTCATAACACTCAAATGTTAATGTTGGTGAAAATGGCTCACTTTTCTTGCTGTTCCCTTTTCAATTCACAAACATTTTATAAAATGTAGACCACCTATGAAATAAATATGTTGTAATAAAATACTACTTGTACTTATTTTATGTCTTAGAATTCTTTTTAACATTTTGATAAGAGTTTTGCAGCTAAATGTTTGGAAAAACTTGGAAGATAAATTCTCTTAGTCTAAGTATTACATATTTTGTAAGTTTCTGAGTGAGTTTATTTTCCACAATATTTGCTTTTTTCCGCCTTCTTGTTTCTTCATCTGTGCCAGGGATTTTTTTGCTGGTTAATTCTAACTAGGACTCTATCCTAGTCCATTTTTAGAAAAAGTAACTTGTTTATTATTAAGTACAATGTCTTTTTATATCCTTTTGTGAAAAGCAAAGGTAGTAGTTGAGCCCTTATAGTTGAGTTAACATAGTATAATGTTTATCTGAAGCTTTCTCCTATGGAGTTCCCTCTGCAGCATCAGGCCTTTGCATGGAGATTTTGTTCAAGCAGAGTAATTAGATTGATCAAAGCACTACCAAGACTCCTAAGCCTTTAGCTGTGTGTTTTTGAAGATGTTTTAATTGATACCTCTCTCTCATCCTGCGTTCTACCCAATATGATGCCTGCACTGTCCTCTGGTCTTTGCCTCTGATGTTTGTCTGTGAAATATGCAATGGCCTTTGACCAGTAGCAATGAAGTGAGATATGGTTTGACTTGAAAATTTCATTACTGTAATGAGTGAAACACTGTGGTCTCACAGAATACCCTGGTTGGGACTTACTCTGTGAGAGAGTTTTTGAGGCTGACTTTTAATGTAGTCATTTTGATATGTCAACAATCAAATACCGATGGATGAAGCTTAACATGGATCAAACTTGGACCAAATTCTGTCTTCAGTGAATGCTGTTACAGCGAGAATCTAGTCTTGCATGAAACCATGCCACTTGTTTCCTCTCCTAACTGTATCACTGAGTGACAGACTGACTTAACCGAATTACCTGGTCTTCACATTTTATTTTCTTCTTTTGGATTTTAGAGTGTTTCCAAGTTTACTGACCGTGAACTGAAGGCCTATGCCAAAGCAGGGTCAGTAGCTGATGAAGTCATTTCATCCATTCGAACAGTGGCTGCTTTTGGTGGTGAAAAAAGAGAGGTTGAAAGGTTGGTTAATTGAAATGTCTGCCGCTTTCCTGAATGTTGTTGATCTGCATATTACCCTGACGCTTCCCCACTTTGTACAAATTCATCTTGGATTATCGTACCCTCAGGGAGATTTTGTTCAAGCAGAGTAATTAGATTGATCAAAGCACTACAAGGACTCCTAAGCCTTTAGCTGTGTGTTTTTGAAGATGTTGTAATTGATGATTTTTAGAAAGCCATCTTAGATTAGATATTTGTTTCAAAGTCTCATGGGGTATATGTACACACGCTATAGACTGCATGCCAGTCTATAACACTATTTGGTGCCAATGAGGAAAAGCCTACAGCATCTAAAATGCACTTCCACATGTTTTTATTGAATACTTTTTTTTTTAGGGGAACAGGACTTTATTGGGAAACAGTGTGTACTTCTAGAACTTTTTTCCAAGTCAAGTTGTCCTTTCAGTCTTAGTTGTGGAGGGCGCAGCTCAGCTCTAATTCCAGTTGCCGTTGCTAGTTACAGGGGGCGCAGCCCACCATCCCTTGCGGGAGTCGAGGAGTCGAACGGCAACCTTGTGGTTGAGAGCCCACTGGCCCATGTGGGAATCGAACCAGCAGTCTTCAGAGTTAGGAGCACGGAGCTCTAACCGCCTGAGCCAACGGGACAGCCCTGAATACTTTTTTATTCAATGTATTTTAATCAGCTACTGTACTACACACTCTTTGTTAAGTCTGATAACATTTTGATTTAATCAAACAAAATTCAGCATTGATATATTACAGACCATCATAATTCTTAATGAAAACAAAAACCTAAATGACCAAAACAACACAGTTGTCAAAAATTGATTTTGTTTATTCTTTCGTTATCTAGTATTTATTGAGTGATTACCACGTGCCAGGTACTGGCTTTATAAAATAGCCACCAACTTAATTAAACTCTTATTTCACATGTTATATATAGATCCAGTAGGATGATGTCATTCTCAATTGTTAGCAAATTCACCAAATAAAAAAGCGAATAGAATTTATAATCTCCAATTACCCTATTTTCCTGGGTTTTTTTCTTTTGCTTCTTTTGGTTTGTGGAATAAAGTTACCTTATTTCTCATTAAAAAATTCAGTAGCGTATTTCCACCACTATGATGTTTTCTATTACTGTTAATAATAAACAAGCAGTTGTAAATGTTTTAAAAATGGTTAACAAACATAAGTTATACCTTCAGTTTTGTCTTATAAAATGTTAAAAGTTGTCAATTTATTTTTTGAGGGGTAGGAAATCAGTTACAGAATGCCTGAACTTTAAGACAATGTCCACTATTAATGGCTAGATCATAGAATTACTGAAGCTTAGTGCTTGGATTGAATTTCCACATAGTTACTCATGTTCTCTGGCTGTGAACCTGACCAGTCTGGTTATAGCATAGCATTTTGGTCACAGGGAAGATGGGTGAATATATGTAGATGAGTTGGTGTAAACATTAGTTTCAAGCCTGAGGGAAAACAGTTGCATCATTTTCTGATAGAAAGCATGTCATGTGACTTAATAAAACAATTCAAGCACAAATAGTACTGGATCCTTCCTGTCTAGACATTTGTGCTGAAAATTCTTTTATCTTGGGGGCCAAGGTTACCCCACTCTACTACTCATCCAAGAAGTAATCAACTACGAGGCTATGTTAAGCATCATCCCTTCAACATATTTCATTGCCAGGTTGAAACAAACCTTAAATAACTACACAGAAGTTACTGTTTTTTTTCCTCCTAAAGCTGCTCTGTGTTCGGGTGATCTTATAATCACTGAGGAAAGCCACTGCATTGTAGTCTGTTTTAAACATTCTAACTTGAGCTGTTACTGCTGCTGCTCAAATAGACTCAAATGTTTTCTCTTCACAGGTATGAGAAAAATCTTGTGTTTGCCCAGCACTGGGGAATTAGGAAAGGGATAGTGATGGGATTCTTTACAGGATTCATGTGGTGTCTCATCTTCTTGTGTTACGCATTGGCTTTCTGGTATGGCTCCAAACTCGTCCTGGATGATGGAGAATATACAGCAGGAACCCTTGTTCAGGTACTTAGAGTTTGATGACCTACACGTAATATTTCCTGCTGGAATCTGAAAAAACCTCTCAGTTAAAGCATTTTGTTTATTCCTTCAGTGTCTGAGGCAGGAAAGCATCAATGAGTCGATGGAATCCAGATGCAGAAACAAGCAATACACATTTTATTATAAAAGGATGCAGAGCGTTTGAATGGACAAGAACAGAGATTTAATGATTTTCAATTAAATGAAGATTTTATAGCTGTAAAGCAATGGTTTTCTGACTGAGTCCAAAAGATAACGTGCCATGAATATTGAAAGCCAGTGATGTCTGAGCTAAAAATTAACAGCTCATGTAGTTGAGCTTAATAAGAGTACCAGATATGTGCTAATGGATGTATTTGTGAAACATAATGAGTTACTAAAATACCAGTCCAATAATATCCCCAACTGAAGGGGTAATACAACCACATTTTATTGCTCGCTTGTGCTATAGCCATGCCATAGCTAATGACATGGCTACTTTCATTTTCAGTATCCTTTCAGTTATTTTTTCAAGAATTAGTTACTGAGCATCTATTATATACCAGACCCATACAAAGTTCAGGGGATTCAATAGTGAGCAAAACAAATGTGATCTTTGCCCTGCTGGAATTTATAGTTTAGTGATGAAGATAAACAATAGCTAAATAATCACATAAATGCATAATGACAAATGGAAACGTGCTACAGAGGACAGGGAACCTTGACAGTGAACAGCAGGGTAACCAGGTGAGGTTGGGGTCAGGCAAAGCTCTTTCTCAAGCTCACTCTTCCAAGGCCTTTCCTCCTTAGCTTAGGATCCCTCCTGTTAAAGGTGGACTCTTGTCCTTGTTCGATTCTCGGCTGAATGGCATTCCCACAGCCAGGCCTTCCATGCTCATCTGATCTTTTATTTTCCTGTGTGGTTTGCTGAAAGTTTTCTTCAGAGCCCTTGAATGAAATTGAATGTTTGTCTTTATTAACATTTGTTCCCATCCTTACACAGTAAGCTCCATGGGGTCAGGGAGGTAAAACATGAAACATATGTTTCATTTCACCGATTAATTATTTAATTACATATATTAATTTTAAAAGCATGGAGATGGGAAGTAGTTTTATATATGATTCTTAAATAAAATATTTTGGTTCCAGATTCTAGGTAGGACGAACACCAATTAAATAATTAAAAAAACCCCAAAATCTTGTGTACCAGAAATTTGTTAGCTGAAAGCCTGCAATTTGAGATTTACTGCTTTAATATAAATATATTTCTAGGGAAAGTGGAATGGGAATCTTATTTACAAATAGAAATGATTGTTAGAAGTCAACATATAATCATTCTAGCCACTGACTTTATTTCATGAAAAGCATAATACACTAAGAGTGAGTTTTTAAAATTCAGTTTTTTTTGGTAAGATCAACAGTTGGCATCACTTGAACTTTGTTTAAAAGATTAAATATGATAATACATGTTAAAGTGTTTTATAAACCTTAAAGGGATGGTGTAGATGGAAAGTGTTACTATTATCATAATTTACCCACTTTCTTAATTTTAATATAGTTTTGCACACTTAAAAAGCCTGTGTAAGTATTGCAGGTCTGAAATCTGACTATAAAATCTGACTCTATAGTCCTTTGTCTTTATTGATCTAATGTCTCTTAAGAACTTTCAACATTTACCAAACTGGAGATGCCTGTAGTTGACTTGAGCTGTTTATATCTGCTCATCTGCAGAAGGACATGCATTAAGAAAAGATATTCTTCCTTTCATTCCATGCCTGCAAGGAGAGGACAGAGGTGCACACAAATAATAGTTTACAGGGAAAAATGAATTGGTAAATTGAAAATTAAATAATACACAGTTTCAACCAGAAACACTGAATTAAAAAAAACCTCTTGGTAACTCTCTCGAGCAAGAATCCAATTTTATGATTCTGTTAAAAGATAAACTGAAGCATACCAAAATTTTTAGTTTATTTGAGAAAAAATCATACCAATCAGGCAGTGCCAAAACAAGTTGTTAGAAGGGCCTCACTGATTGGAGCCAGGGGATAGATTTTATAGCGGTGGAACAAAGCAAGGTAATTCTTTGATAGGCTGTACCTTAAGCTGTTGCCTTATTTGGGAAAGCCTAATTAGCTGCTTATGATTGGTTGTCCTTAGGTTTTGATTTCTTAACCCAGAGTCTTTCAGGGTTTGTTTTGCTTATATAGGCAACTAAGGCATTTAAAGCCATCTCAGTCTAATGGCCTCCTTGTTTAACTAATTTAACAGTTCTCACCTTTAAGTTTCCTGCCATTTGGAATGTGGGCTACTCTAGACCTTCTGTAAATAATTCATTCTTTCAACTGATATTTCTTGAATACTTACTATATGCAGACACAACATACTACATGTCTCTAATATTTTAGTCATCAATAACTCCTAACTTCTTCCTTCAAGCCCCCTCTTGACATTTTTTCTTTGGGAAGGCGAGAGACAACCTTTAAGAGTATAATCATTGATTGTTTCTCTCTCTCTCTCTCTCTCTCTCTCTCTCTCTCTCTCTCTCTCTCTCTCACACACACACATACATGCCCTTTTTGGCCATACTTCTGAGCAGCAAAACTATGAAGGCTGAGTATGTGTGAGCTGAGTCGAGTGTTTTAATCCACTACACTAACAATTAGGTTAATCTAACACATTTTGTGACACATAAAATCGCATGATAATTGCCATAAATGGTAGCTAGTTCACATAAATGACTGTAATTAGTATCACTTGAACATAGACAAAAAAAAAACCATACTCTGTGATGTATTAGAAAAAAAGATGAAAGAGAAATGAATGGTGCAGAAGGCTGCTTTTTCACTCCCCTCTTAAGTTTCAGGACTCAATAATAAAAAATAATAGCAATACTAGAGAGTAATGTTATTCATTGTGTATAAAGTGGGAAGCATTGAGTGAAGTATTTAAAATTACCATATGTAATACTCACAACTTCATTTTGTAATTGATGTAATTATACTACCACTTAAAAATGAAATGAAGCCATAAGGTTGAGAAATATGTTCCATGTGGCATAGAGTGGGATTTGAACTCAGGTCTCTATGACTCTGGAGCCTGACCCATTAACCACTGTTTTCCTGCCCCTGCATTTGTCTTCCAAGGAACCACAGATCCCCCTGTCTCCAGCACAGCACACACACAGGTAGATTGTGCCCCAGTGGTTCTCTCGCCTTTCTTTTCTCATACTAGTGTCCACTGGGCTAAAGAGTGATATTTGGGGTGAGAAGGGATGATCTGTTGGAATGTGTGCTAGCTATTGTGAGGTAGTAGGTACGTACCTCTGTCCTGTCTCACTCACTCTTCCCCTAAGAACTCTGAGAGAGACATTTGTTTAAGGTAATGCTTGCAAAGCCTGGCTGAGCAAGGATTTGACCCCAAACCTCAGTTAGGACTCTAGTAAGTCAATCTAGAATCTAGACTAGAGGTTAGCAAACTATGACCTGCAAGCTAAAGCCAGCCTGCTGCCTATTTTATAAATAAAGTTTTATTGGAAAGCAGCCACAACCATTTGATATTATCTATGGCTGCTTTTGTACTACATAGCAGAGTTCAGTAATTGCTTCGGAGCCCATATGGCCTGAAAAGCCTAAAATATTTACTATCTGGCCCTTTACGGAAAATGTTTGCCAACTTCTAATCTAGGACATGTGGAAGGATTCCTTTGCTCAGGTAGGAAGACCTTGGATGAAGGTGGTCTTAACCTAAATTACACAATTACTGTTTTGTCTGTTCACCTTATCACTTCCTAAGTGTAGAATTTCATTTCTTTCATCATCATCATTACTATTATTTATGTGTCTGAACAGGATTAATCACCTTTACATGCACTATCTCACTTAATTCTCATAACAATCCCATGAGCTATATACTATCATTATCCCTGTGTTACAGATAAAGAAATTGGGGCTTGAAAGATTAAGTAATCTGCTCGTGGAGGAACTACCTGACATAATTAAGGAAAAGGAACAAGAAGGACAGATGAAGAATATTCGTCCTCAGGCAGAGTGGGGAATTCAGGGAGAAGCCAAGAGAGGGCTGGCCTTAAGTTACAGCCTATCAAAGAATTACCTTGCTTTGTTCCACCTCATAAAATCTATCCCCTGGCTCCAATCAGCGAAGCCCTTCTAACAACTTGTTTTGGCACTGCCTGATTGGTATGATTTTTTCTCAAATATGTGGAATGGAGGACTTACTGGAGAGGGAGGGACACAGTGGGAGGCTCTGAGAAATCCCATGGTCCAGCCGTAAGGAAGAAAGAAAGAGGGGAGGGACTCCGGAAAGAATCCAGATCATGGAAACCACCACAGACTAGGATCATTTGACTGCCTGAAAAAGACTACATATGTGCAGGAGTCAAGCGTTAACTCAGCGGATAACTGCAGTCTCCAGTAAATGGTGGCCACCTCCTCCATGTGAGCCACGTGACGAGCAATCCATCATTCTTTGGTTGAAAGGGTGGAACGAAGGAATCTTGTGCTCCTAGAGGCCAATGTAAGGAATTGCCTCATTGCTTCTTTTTTATGAACAGCACTGATAAAAGCAGAGTACTATTTTGTAGGAACATCTAGTTATGATCAGGTAGCCTCCACCTAACTTAATGAGATGGCTGAGTTGGTGAGCCAAGGACGGGAAGAGCTCTGCACAGGAACCTGGCTAGTCTGCATGATGCAGCCACCAGCAAACGAGCCTGGAAGCTAGACAGAGTGTTAGTCAATAACCTGGGTCCAGATACTGCTCTACCACTTAATATGTGTTGTGATATAAGGTAAGTTAGGTAACCTCCATATACCTCTGTTTCCCCTCCTGTTGTAAGGATTAAATGAAGTAATACAGGTAAAGCACTTACAAACATACCTTATTATTATTGTTATTATTGCTAGTAGTAGTAGAGTACTAGTAGTAGTAGTAGCAGTAGTTATCCTAATGACTCATATACTAATAGCAGTAATAGAGTAGTAGCAACAGTACCAGTCTCAAGGACAATCAAGCTAATCGTGGTGTCTTTATTGTTTCAGGGACCCTTTAACAAAACAAAAATTATCAGGTTGTTTATATACTGAATCAAATTATTATGTCACTATTTTAACCCTTTTTGTGTTGGTTGAAGTCTCTGAGTTCACATGGATAACCTAAAAGATAGTGCTATTTACAAATTAACAAAAACACATGAAAACTCTGTTTATCTCATTTCAGATTTTCCTCAGTGTCATAGTAGGAGCTTTAAATCTTGGCAATGCATCTTCTTGTTTGGAAGCCTTTGCAACTGGGCGGGCAGCAGCCTCCAGCATTTTTGAGACAATTGACCAGGTGAACGCTAAAAGTAATGGCCGTTTATAGGTTGGGGGTGGGGAGAAGAATGAACTCCTGAGGAATTTACCCTCAGTGTTAAAAACTCTGAGGCACTATCACAATGCCCTTACTTAATTCAGCAATACATAATAAGTGCTGTCATGAGCCAGACCCCATTCTGAACTGGGAGTGCAAGAGTGAAATAGAACCAATAAGGCTCCTGCTTTCACATCATACTGGGAAACAGGCAATAACTAAGTAAGCACATTCAAAGATAAGGTAATATTAGACAGTGATAAACACACTAAAGAAAGTAAAATAGGTCAATGTGACAGTGATTGGGGTAGGGGAAGGTGTCTTTAAATTGAGTGACTGTGACATCATCTCTGAGGAAGTAGTATTTGAGGTGAGAACCTAAGGAGGAGAGTTAGCCATGCAATGGTGGGCTGAGGGGGAGGAGTGAATGGGAGATAAGAGCAGAGAGGGTATTCATGGAAGGAAGACCACCAAGTGGGAAAAGGGTGGTGAATGCAAGGAGCTAAAACAAGGTCAGTGTGACCTACCATTGTCAGCAATGGATAGAGAGAGGCTAGAGGGATGGAAAGGGGCCAGATCATGCAGCAATTTAAGGCCAAGTTCATAAGATTGGATTATCTCCTAAATGTGACAAAAAGTCTCTAAAAATCTTGAAAAACTGCCCTGGTTATCTGGCTAGGATTTTCCTGGTTAGTCTATTGGAGGACATTGGAGGTCAAGCTAAAACGGTCAATATCTAACAACAGGAGGGGGAAGAGGGCAATATGTTATTTTTCCTCTGTAAAAAAAAAAAGCCCTGGGCGAAGCAGTCAGAAGCCCTGGAAATCCAGAGGTGCTTCGTGGGTCTCCTAAATCATAACTATTTATGAGGCATATAAACTGCCTGAGAAAATTTCTCATCACTTTTTCTGTTTTATATTTGGAGTTTCATATATCGCAATATAAAGAGATTGTTGAAAATCACACAGACATGTTGAGCTATCCAAATTCTGCCTCATTCTTAGGGTTGTTATATGCTCAAGTAAGACGATGAATCTAAAAGCCCACTGAAGTGATTACAAAAATTTAAGGTATTTAAAAATTAGTTTATCATCTTTACTAGAGATCCAAGAAGAAAGTAGATTACACTATACCCCCAAATAGAGATTTCATGATGAATTTCTCTCATGAATGTGGAAGAGGGAAAAAGCTGACCCTGGAGTGTGCTGGAGCAGGATATGGTCCTCACTCTTGTCTGATTAATTGAAATGATTTAATTCTAGATTAGGCTCACTACTAACAACAACAGAGGTGAAATTCAGCATATCAAGTGAAAGTTGGTAGTATGAAGACACCACTTGAGGACATTCATCATCTCTGTAATAGATATGCAGATGTAGAGGACTGTTGGACCCTGCCTAGGGTGACTATTTGTGTGGCCTTAGGCAAGATACTTAACCTCTCTGAGACTCCCCTACTTCCTCAAGTGAGCAAATGAGTATATCACCTGTCTTGTTAGATTGTAGTGACAATTACATAAATGAAGAAAGCATGTTAAAACACCTGTAGGTTGTCTGCCATGGTATCTCAATAATATAACAATAATATTATATTATATATAATATGTTAATTATAAATCAGCAGTATATATTATATTATTATATAATGTCATAATAATATATCAATAAATAATCTGAATAGACATTTTCTCCAAGAGGACCATACAGATGGCCAATAGGCATATGAAAAGATGCTTAATGTCACTAATCATCAGAGAAATGCAAATTAAAACCACAATGAGCTATCACCTCACACCTGTCAGAATGGCTATCATTAATAAATCAACAAACAAGTGTTGGCGAGGAGACAAGGGGACCCTCTGTACTGTTGGTGGGATTACAAATTGGTGCAGCCACTATGGAAACCAGTATGGAGGTTCCTCAAAAAATTAAAAATAGAGTTATCTTATGACCCAGCAGTCCTACTTCTGGGTATTTATCCAAATAAATCCAAAACACTAATTCAAAAAAATATATGCCCCTCTATGTGCACTGCAGAACTATTTATAGTAGCCAAGATATGGAAGTAACCTAAGTGCCCATCAATAGATAATTGGATAAAGAATAGGTGGTACATATATACAATGGAGTATTACTCAGCCATAACAAAAGAATGAAATCTTGCCATTTATGACAACATGGATGGACCTAGAGGGTGTTATGCTAAGTGAAATAAGTCAGATGAGAAAGACAAATACCATGTGATCTCACTTATATGTGGAATCTAAAGAACAACAACAAAACAAGAACAAATATAACAGAAACAGACTCATAGATACAGAGAACAAACTGATGGTGGCCAGAGGGGAAGGAGGTTGGGAAGTTGGGTGAAAAAGGTGAAGGGATTAAGAAATACAAATTAGTAGTTACAAAATAGTCATTGGGATGTAAAGTATAGCATAGGGAATATAATCAATAATGTTGCAACAACAATATACAGTGCCAGGGGGATACTAGACTAATTGGGGGATCACTGCATAAATTGTATAAATGTCTAACCACTATACTGTACACCTGAAACTAATATAAAATAATACTGAATGTCCACTGTGACGGAAAAGAAAGAATTTTTAAAAATTAAATTAATGTGGTATTACATATCTATTACATCTTAATTGACATCATATTTTATATAAATTAAAATTAATTATATATTAGTTATTAATGTATGTTTGCTTATATATTAATATATTACATATGTAACATAACAGTAATATTACTAGTATATAGTAATATAGTATCTCATATTAATATCTGAATAAAAGGTAGTATTATTACTATTATTAATAAATATTTAATGTGGAAGCAACTTCTCTTTAGTGTATCTCTGCAATGTTTTACCTGGTTGCTATTCTATTTTATGAGTTAATGTGAACTGAGATGGATAGTAAATGCACCTAACACGTATTGTTGCTGTATCCCTCATGTATTCCACTCCAGAAACCCGTCATTGACTGCATGTCAGAAGACGGTTACAAGCTGGATAGAATTAAGGGTGAAATTGAATTCCATAATGTAACCTTCCACTACCCTTCCAGACCAGAGGTGAAGGTATGTGCCCGTCTTTCCCCAGGAACAACAGCATTTTCTTCTTTGGTGATTCATTTCCAGAGCCATACATTACTTGTTTTACTGAAGCATGACTCAGTTTCCAGGAATACGCAACAGAAGCACGTTTCTCTGGAAGTGTCCTTGGGTGTCCTGTCATTTCTTAGGCAACAGACAGCATTCTTTTGTGATAACAATAATATGCAAATCCCTCTGGTAGGAACTCAGGCCAGCAGCACATCCTGGTTAGGTCAACTGTATGATATTCTATAGAAACGAGGGGCAGGTCCTGTCATTGTAATCGTTAAGTTAGATAAATTGCAAGGCAACCAGAACAATTAAGAAGTACCACCTCCTTAGAGGCGGGACACTCAAAGAGGCTAGGGTACCAAGTGGTAAAGGAAAGACGCTGTCTTTGCAGTTTTTTACTTCCTATCTGTAAGTTCACCTGGGCCACTAGATCAGTCCTTGGAGGAAAGTAATCTTGTGATATGCTCATAGGTCTTGTACTAAGTGATTGTCCAGGGCATTTGGTGAAGAAAATTTAGTTTTCCTTTACCTCTTGAGTATCTTTAAAGGCAATTTACTCTACAGGAAAATTAGAATCTACTCACCTTGAATGAACTGGCTTTGAAAGAGACTTAATCCTCATTTTTAACAGAGTATCTCTAGCCGCCCATTTTTAATAATATTTCTGTTTTCCCACAGAACTAAATCCTATGCAACTAAATTCTGATACCACATGTACATAAATATATATACACACACACGAGTACATACATACATTCATTGTATGTTTATATAAAACATAAGTGCATATATATTCTGATTGTATTTATGAAGTATATTTTTAATTAATGTTATGTATTACATATGTATGTACACACTAAATGTCATACCTAGTAAAAGTACTTTGTGAAATATAAATCATAAGGTAGTGCTCACTCTGTAAAAATTTTTGAATGGGTGACTAAAAGCTTCCTTTATATCTGTTCAGAACCAGCTCATAATAACTGTTTAACAAGTACTGGTTGAATTGAAGGATATTTATTTCATTTTTGTTTTATCTTCTATTACCAATACCAATAGTTTATTTTAATAAAATTGTCTTACTTAGACATGTAAATATTCTTCATTCATACCACTCATATGTAATTAGCCTTACTGGGTGCTACATTGTGCTGGGATAATGATTTAAAAGAAAGCACATTGGATACCTGCCTGCCTTGGGGGAAGATTATAGTCTAATACAGTCCAGTAAGTGAAAATGTATGCAAGCCTGACTTTCTAGTGTGAAATGAAAGACACGTGAGATTTTGTCACACAGAGGACCCAAAATCACTTTTACGTAATAAGTACAAAAATCACCACTGAATTGGTGAAAATACCCAACAGATGGTTTTGAATTAGCTTTCTGTTCTTCCCTTTCTAGGCTTCCTAGCATTCAGTCTCTACCTTGAACAGAGCTTTGTACCTAGCAAACACACCATCTATATTTGTTAGGTAAAGGTATTCAAATAACATGTCCGCACACAATACAACGACAGCTTAGACTTTGCAAATTGGCTTATTATTAATCCGTGATCAGTAAATTAGAATTATATTTCTAACTTTATGGTTTTCTTCTCTTAACTAATTGGGACAGTCTTCTTGAGGTATGCCAGTATGTCAGAAATGTTTTAAATTAGATTCTGGAACATATTTTTAAAAGTTGGCCTGGCTGATTTAGTTCAACTTCAAGTGTTACCACACATCATTTTATTTTTTGGCCACAGCTACAAGTTAAATAATAAGTAATATGCTAAATGCTAAAACCTCATCCTAGGTATTGTTTATGAATTGGGTTCTTATTGATGGATGTCATGGATGTTGATTGCTTATGGAGCATAAGTAAACACAGCACTGTATCTTCACAAAGCATCCTAACATGTGGCCTAATTGCTGACAATCTGAACATTGTTCTTCTCTTTTCTCTGCAGATTTTAAATAACCTCAACATGGTCATTAAATCAGGGGAAATGACAGCTATGGTCGGATCCAGTGGAGCTGGGAAAAGTACAGCCCTGCAGCTCATTCAGCGATTCTACGATCCCAGTGAAGGCATGGTGTGTGTCTTTCAGAGATTTCTCACTATAGGGGATGGGAGGGTGCAAATGGTGACACATTGGTCAAACACAAAGGCCTAGCATACACTGAGGCCATTGTGACACACTCATAGCTGACTTAATGATTTTGACTGAATTGACTGTACCAGTTGCCTACATGGTGACTGTATTTGCTGAATAACCAGTCCATTCGCTCAGTAATGGAACGGAATGTGCAGACACATTCAAAATGATATTGCTGACTCTTCAGTGAACTAAGGTTTTCATTTCTTTCTTTGTATTGATAGTAACAACATCATTATTGTTTTCCTGAGTTTCTCCAGACGCTAAGAATAGAAAAGTGTACACAACCAGAATGAACAGAGAACAGCTTTTGATTACTGCTTCAAGAAGTTAGGTTAAAAAAATTTATACAATTTGACAATCTAGTTAGTCTTTTATTTCTTTTGTTTATTTTTCATAAATGTAGACAGAACCTAAAAAATAAATATACTAATTGCTATGTATTTAGCACATATTATAATTCAAGTACTTTATAAAAATGATTACTTGTTTCCACAATGATTGCCAAAGGTACACATGCCCATTTGACAAATGAGGCAAAAAGTGTCAGGGAGATTGAGACTTGCCTCAGATTTGAACCCAGGTCTCCTGGGTACCAAAGCTATGCCTTTGTCACTCAGAATCATTCTTGCCAACATCTCCTTGATGCCTTGATATAGAATCATTTGACTACATATTCAATGGCTTCAGTGCAATGAGTTCTCTGTAATGCATGCACTGTTACACTAACATGGCAATCATTCCAGAATTTTCCTTTGTCATAGACAGTTCATTTTCTGACTGGGTATTTTTTTCCTGTATACCAGCATAACTATACTCTGAACACATACAAATCATGGTTTCTTGCTGTAAGATTTTTACAGTTTTGTTAATAGTAATTTTTATTTTTTCATCCCACTAACAGTTTTAATAGCTTTTGAACAGCAAAATGCTATATGGTGGATCTGACCACAAAGTAAGATTTACTATCAAACATATACACACGATAGGGATCATTGCTTATTTTCATTATATTTTTTGAAGTCCATTTTAGGTCACAAGTCAAAATATAATAAAAATATTTAAAGTGCTGTGAATAACTGACTCTACTCTTTATTAAGGAATTAAAACTTTTCCATTCCTGGGCCAATCATATTAAACCAAGTGACCTTTGCATCATTGGTGTTTCTACAATGAATTGTCCTACAGGTATACTTGATTTCAATTATATATTGTCATCCTTATATGAACAACCATATTATAAGAGGAACTATTTCTGTTACAATCTTATAGGTCTCCATTTTTTCTTCCCATGTTAAGGACAACATAGTATTATGATTCAGAACCCTAAAAGATTCCAAGAGATGTGATGTGCTCATGTTCTCTAGGTGACTTTGGATGGCCATGACATTCGCTCTCTTAACATTCAGTGGCTTAGATCTCAGATTGGGATAGTGGAGCAAGAGCCCGTTCTGTTCTCCACCACCATTGCAGACAATATTCGCTATGGCAGAGAAGATGCAACAATGGAAGATATAGTCCAAGCTGCTAAGGAAGCCAACGCCTACAACTTCATCATGGACCTGCCACAGGTACCCCTAGCCACTCATTCCAGGGGGAAACCCAGAAGTGGTAGAAGGAAAAAAAGTTATATGATAATATGCATTTTTTTCCTTTGAATCCTGTCATTAAATTCTTAATATGTTTTAGTTTAATACCTTGAAATGTACCATGAGTTTTTCCTTTTGTCTGAAAACATGTAGTTGTTAACATGTTAAAAGTCTACCAAACAGAGAAACTTGCTTTTAAAAGCTCCCTTTGACATAAAAACAATTTAATTATTCCATCTATTAAGCATTTGTCTAACCAGATAGTGAATTTGTCATGTGGCAGTAACTTGCATAATGTTCTTTTGATATCTACCATTGTCATTTTTCTTTAATTTTCTTGTGCTTAGGCAGCTAATATTGTGTCCTCAGTAGTGTACCCAACATATTAAAAAATTCCTCATGTATCTTCATTTTAAATAATAACAAAAACCAATTCTGTATTATTATACTTATATGGATTTTTTTAGCCAGTAACTCAGCTAAGTTAACAAAGAGTTATTATTACTAATTAACACATATATAGGGCTTACTACAAACCAGGCAATGTTCTAAACACTTTACACCTATTAACTCCTTTAACCCTCACAATCATCCTTTCAGGCAGCTGCTATTATTCTCCCCATCTACAGATGGAGAACTGAGGCTCTGTGAGGTCAAATAACGTGCTGAAGGCAGGAGAGACAAGGTTCACACCCAGGCTGTCTGGCTCCGCAGTCTGTGCTCTAGAACACTTCCTATTCAGCGTTCTAAATTACCTGTATGAGTAGGATTGCAGCCCTGAGTATGATATAACCTAGTGGTTAAAGAGTATAAAGCTTTAGCACCAGACTGCCTCCATACAAAGCCCAGCTTCTCCACTTGCAAGCTTTATGAACTGGGCCAGCCACTTTACCCCTCATACCCCAGAATTTCCTTATCCATCAATTGAGAAGAGCAATACCCACCTCATGGGGCATCTGTGAGTACTAAATGAGATGGTACGTGTAAAGAGCTCAACTCCATGCTTTACACATGGCAGATGTTGGCCAATAATAAGCAAGATAAGAGTCTGATATCATGCTTTCTTGTGAGATGCCAATGTAATGCAAGATGCTCAGTAACTATTTGCTGTTGATGGTAATGATTTTAAAGCCGGTTTGGTCTTTCGTTCACAATATAAAGACCGCTTTAGCATTGTGTTTTCCTGTGTTGTATAGATAGAGAAAAGAGACAAGGATTTGATATGTGCTTTAATCCTCTAAGATGGATTTTTGGGAACTGATCAGTTTTTACTTTGGTGGAAACATTTTATTTGAAGTTGAGCTAAAGAGAAAGAAACATTTGCACAGCCCAGTGAAACTGGGAATGAAAGAATAAATCAATTTATGTATCTCGCATACAAATATTGATGAGACAATAACCTATTTCAGGAAAGGGTATTTTTTTTCAGCAAAAGTTGGACCAATGAAAATTCATGCTTGAGGAGGAAGGTAGAAAGGACCTCCTGAGGGATCTCCTTCAGGACTCATCAAATTCTTCCTCTTCCCTACTGATGTCACTTTCTTCCTACCAATTTTTTCTTTAATTAAAGTTTATTGGGGTGACAATGGTTAGTAAAGTTACATAGGTTTCAGGTGTACACTTCTGTATTACATCATCTATAAATCACATTGTGTGTTCACCACCCAGAGTCAATTCTCTTTCCATCACCACATATTTGATCCCCTTTACCCTCACCTATCACCCCCCCTCCTCTTCCTAGCAATTTAACACTCTTGTTGGAGAAGGAGGAGGCCAGATGAGTGGCGGCCAGAAACAAAGAGTGGCCATTGCTAGAGCCCTTGTCCGAAACCCCAAGATCTTGCTTTTGGACATGGCCACCTCAGCGCTGGACAATGAGAGTGAAGCCATGGTACAAGAGGCACTGAGCAAGGTTTGTGGACAGTCTAAGTTAATTTTATGTGGAAATGCCTGCACTGCTGTAGGAAGGCTGCTTGTCGAGAGAGAGAGAGAGAGAGAGAGAGAGAGAGAGAGAGAGAGAGAGAGAGACTGCATAGGTCAGTGTATCCAATCTTAGAAAATATTGGCTGACTATGTTCCTCCAGTTGAACAGAAAACAGTTACATATTTTACTGTTTGTTTTTTTTAACTTCCAAAACTTACACGTGTGAAATTTTAAATCTTTTTAAGTATAACATAATATGTGATTTTTAAAATTTTCCTTTTGGTTTTTAGCTGTTAAGTAATACCAGCAACTGGACCAACATGTGATGGTGTTTATGGCTGTGAGAAAGTGTACTGGCCTTTTCTAATGTCTGCACAGTCTATTTAATGGTTTTCCCAGGGACTGAGGCTCTGACTTACTTGTAGATTCTGAGATGATCCAAAGATCGAGTTCAGCTCTGTCTTCCAGTCTCATTTAATGGTGCATTATACATTCTTACAGATTCAACACGGACATACAATCATTTCAGTCGCTCATCGCCTATCCACGGTCAGAGCTGCAGATGTCATTATTGGTTTTGAGCATGGTACAGCAGTGGAAAGAGGCACTCATGAAGAACTGTTGGAAAGGAAAGGAGTGTACTTCACTCTAGTGACTTTGCAAAGTCAAGGAGATAAAGCCCTTAATGAAGAGGACATAAAGGGCAAGTGCCTTTTTCATTACGCTTATACATTATATTGAATAGTTAACGTATATAGGGTTTGTGTGTTTATATGCATTTTAGTATATACTGTCTTATTTGTTCTCCTAAGAGCCCTTTGAGGCATTATATAGATAGATGATAAAGGAAAGAACGGAAGCTAAGGACATTCAATTACTTGCTCAAGTCATAGAGCTAAAACACACATCTCCTGTGGAAGAACTTTCAACTCCATCCCCCTCTTTTCCCTCACACTTTAGAGAAAGGACTTCTGTGTGCAGGACACTATAGGAGAGGACCGCTGTGTGCAGGACACTATATGCTTATTGCTTGAATGAATTAATCAATGACTAAAATGTTTTATGTTTATTTTCACGTATATATATATAATTTTTTTTTTTTTTTTTTTTTTTTTTTTTTTTTTTTTTTTTTTTTGCCTGGGGGAGTGTAGATATTTGAGACACCTTCTCTTTTTCTATCTGAATTTTCAGGTTTGGTGGTTTATTCTAATCTGTATTAATTAACCACTCCAAATTTTCACTACCACATCACTTCTTGATTTTTGCCCTCCACTGGGTATAACCATATAGTCTATAACTGACTAGGTGTAACTTCATAATGGTATACATTTAACACATGTGACTTATTTTGAAAGGATTATTTTTTTAAATTGGTGACTCTATCATTTTTTTCTCCACTTCTCATGGGCTTCCCCTAAATTTTTTGTAATTCATGCTATAGGATATCTATTTGTGTGGTGATAACACATACTCTATCATACAGTTCAAAAAGTACAAACTTGCTAAGTGTTTTGAAATTTTTTGTTAGAATGAACTGGACAAATGCTGTTTTATTTATTGCAATAAAGTTAATAGAATGTTTTAACATCAGACATAGTAATGATATGCTAGGCAAACATAGTAAATACCTTTATTCTGACATGATTCTACTTATTGTATACACTAAGGAATCCCTCATGTTGTGTTGAATAGGAAAAGATGAAACAGAAGATGCCTTACTTGAGAGCAAACAGACCTTTAGTAGAGGGAGCTACCAGGCTAGTTTAAGGTAAGCTCAAGCCATGGGATACATTTTAAGGTTTTCAAATATTCTTAGAAGCCCTCTGGTCCTTAGACAATATCTCAGGTGCTACCAGAACAGCCCTAAGCATAACCCCAGGTCTGTGTAATATGAACGTGCAAATGAATCCTTGGTTGCTATATTGACATTTCTGTTTCCAATTCATGGGGCTTTTTAATTTAACTTTGGCTTCTCATCTTATTGGGGCAGGGTCATGACAGAGATGCTCTATAGTTAAAATGTTGTTTATTGAGTTTAGAAAGGGAATTTAAAAATCACTGTTTGGTCTTTTCCTCCAAAACTAACTGTAGTGTGAAGTACCATCTTTTATGGAGGTCAAATTCATTCCTTTAGCTCCACTCTTTAACCTACTGAATTGCAATTGAATTCAAATATTCTGCTTCCAGAGTAAT
Organism: Rhinolophus sinicus; assembly: GCF_057876585.1. Classification (NCBI taxonomy): domain Eukaryota; kingdom Metazoa; phylum Chordata; class Mammalia; order Chiroptera; family Rhinolophidae; genus Rhinolophus; species Rhinolophus sinicus. Next base: position 158,585,770 of record NC_142517.1, on the reverse strand, counting down.
CCATCTGAAGTCAAATCATGCCTTAACTAGATGAAATAAGAAATGCACTTTCTAATGTTTAAAGAGGATTTTCCCAAACAGCAGCTATTTATTTTCTGTGAATGACTATGTGGGTGTTCACTTTCAAAACATATTTTTGGAGTATGTTATTAGCAATACTGTAAATTTTAGTCTTTCACCCTGGTTTAAAAGTTTTAATAAAATAGCTCCTTTAAAATTAAAAGTCTGTGTATTAAGAAGAATTCTGCCCAGGAATATTTGTCTACATTTATGAAAATGTTATTCAACAATTTGTTTTCCTTAAGTTAGGAGACTATTAGTAGGCTATAGGCTCACAGCCTCTCTGCCATGACTCTACCATTTCTAAGGTATTTAATTCAAGGTAGAGCTCTGCGCAAAAGCTCAGTTATAGGACTTGCTCATTCAAGATAGCTAATGGTTTATTTAAAAACGATTAAAGAGGCTTAAAGCAAAATGTTCAGGTAACAACTCCAAGTTGTTCAAACACATATTTATTTATCTTTAATATTCAAAGAATAGTTCACTAAGTTTACGCTTAGAGTTTTTTATTTTTCCTTTTGAGAACAAGACTATTCAGAAAAATTTCATGAATTGTTAGTTTTATTAAATTTGGAAAATAAAACAATAGCTTCAAGTTACTTTATAAAATAAAAGCTATAAAAATTGCCAAAATTATTAGGCAATTTTTGGGGGAACAAAGTAAATTATAAAGGTCATTAGAATCGCAACCTGAAGCTACTAACTTCTTAAACACAGAAAATGAGTAGGCATCCATTTTGATCACTAGGTTAAAGGTTGAAAAGAGGAGGTGCATCTCATCGTCATGTCAACAAGAAAATGAATATTTTCTTAACTTTTCAGATAAATCAGATTCTACCTATTCTAAGTAGTTTACTTGCAGTTTACTATTAGGACCAGGTAACCATTTTTAATACAAACATTTCCTATTTGACTATTAGTTCTCACAAACAAATTCTACATTTTGGTGATTAGAATGAGAAATCCAGAAATATAATCTATACACAGAAAGAAGCTATTAACTTCCGACAGAGAAATATTTATAAGGTTGAATAAGAAGGCTGGTTAAAAATATCTCATTGTGTATGATGACAGATTTTTTTTTTTTTTTCTGAAAGATGACTAAGTGACATGTTAATTTGTGTCTTATTTCCTTGCTTCAGTCTTTCCGAAGACTAAGTCCCTCTTTAGTAATATATTTTAGGTTCAAGATCATTTTAATGGATAACAGTAATTAATTTCCTAAATAATAATGTTGAGAGAGAGCTCAAGAGAGTATTTGTCCCTCAAATTAACTGTTTTTTATTTGCAGTGAGGTGTGGTAACAAAACTTCTGAGAAAGGGAGTGGCAGATGTTGTAGGTTTCTGAAAAGGGATGTGATAGAATTTTAACTCTGTTGTTTATGGTAGACCAGAGAAGGAGCTGGGTGGCAGATAGGGTGTCCAGTTGTCTCACTGGGACAGCCTGTGCTAGAAAGGTGGAATGGTTTGGTGAAGGAAGAGAGAGAGAGATAGAGACTTAAGAAATATTAGATTAAAATAGTAGAAATCTGAGGGGGACAAGGATATAGGTCTTCCCATGCTCAGAACTGAGAGGTAGTCAGTATTCTGACACCTTCTCCTCTCCACAAACTCCTATTATGGCTTCCAATGCTCTGAGTTTCATTTTAGCCCCATGACCTTAAGTCTTTGCCCTGTCTACACTCTGCTCTCTCCAAGTGACACATGGCTAGTCCTCACACCTTCTGGAGAAGACAGCTTGATCATAGTACCCAAAGAAATGACTCTATTGCTGTACAGCTTCAGGCCAGGTGGGAGGGAATTAGGGTGTCCCAGAGGTCAGTTTGGTTAGCAAGGAGTAAGTGTGAGAAGTGATTTCATGCTTGGTCATAATGAGGTTTGGCAAGACTTTGTGCAAAAGCAAGAAAGAGGAAGTACTTGCGATAAATGTGCATTGTTGAACCTGGGTGACTAAGAGGCTAGTGGTACCATTAACAGAATGGGGAACAAATTACAGTAATTAAGTTGATGTATTACTGCCTTCTCAAGAAGGCTAGATGAGCAGACAAGTATATAGTAGGCAGTCACCACCCTGATATTTGTTTTAGTTTAATTTCAACAGGATCCAAATGATGAGAGACTTTTGAATGGTTCCATCTAGATTGAACTGAAATAGTTGATGCAGGTCTCCTCTCTTTAACATCTCTCTTTTTACACCATATTATTTCAGATTAAGTACTTGATAAGGTAAATTTTCTCAAGTCTTCAGCATTCTCTTTATCACGTCAGACTCTATTTGCAAATAAATGAAAACCTAACTCAACCTGGTTTAACCTTTAATGGGAGAGAAATCAATTTATATAACTAAATAGTCAGAGGAGGAGGATTTGGCTTCAGGCAAGTCTGGGACTTCAATGATTTGTCCAAGTTTCTTGTTCTTCCCTTGTCAGTTCTACTTTTTTTCTTTAGTATTGGCTTCATTTTTCAAGAAGCTTCTTTCCTGAAGAGTTTCAACATAATTGTCAGCAGCTCCCAGGGTTACATACTTTGAAGTTTAACCTAGAGTAGGAGTCTCCTTCCCAGAAAGCTCAGAAAAACAACACAAAACAACCTGAACCAATCACTTCCTATATTTGACCTATATTAAGTATATGTAGTGATCTCTCCTGGTTCTCTCCTCATTCCATACTTCCGTTTGCACTGTTCTCTCAATTAGAAATGCTTTTCCCTCTGGCCTAGAAAAACCTAAATCTTACCTTAGCCACCTCTTTCACGAAGCCTTTCATGATAACACACATCATACATTTCTTTTCCCCTTAAACTTCCATACTCTTTTTATTCAAATCTGCCTTATGACCCTTAGCACATTCTTCCTTAAATCAGAATTGGGTACAGACAGAACGTGCCAACAAAATGTATACACATTTTAAGAAAGGAAAAAACTGTATTAAAGGTGTAATACTCAATATATACCGATAACAAAGATGAATACAAGTCATATGTATACACTTTTTGGCACCTCTGGTATGTTGTTCTTCTATAGTATTCAAGCTCCTTGAGGGAGAAGTCTATAGTTGGCCAGTCTTTATATTCCCCGTAGCACCTGGCATTGGTTTGTATATTGTAGGTGCCCAATAAACCTCTGTTGAAGAATGAATGAATGAATGAGTACATCAAGCTAAATTATATTTCAATAAGATATTTGTTGACTAAATGCATCCTTAGGGGCAATACATAGCATGAAGAAAATCTCACTAGGGGCCCTATTTCCTTCTACTAGCCCATCTGTATCCAGACAGCATGATGTTAAAGTAAACATCACATAGGGAGAGAGGGAGAGAGAGAGAGAGAGAGAGAGAGAGAGAGAGAGAGAGAGAGAGAGAGAGAGAGAGAGACAGAGAGAGACAGAGAGAGACAGAGAGAGAGAGAGAGAGAGAGAGAGAGAGAGAGAGAGAGAGAGATCAAAACTACAACCTACAACCAGAAGGGAGGTAAAGACAATGAACGTTTGCCATTATAGCAATTACCAGAACCATGTGGGTTTGGAATGGATTTGAGTCTTACATCTTTTAACTAGTGGGACAACTTTGCCCCTCTTCTCTTTCTCCCTCCTGGGCTACACTCTGAACCAGAGTATAGCCTGGGAACCGGAGCAGCCACGCCGATTAGTTCTGCCTTAAGATTAGCTCTGTAAAGTCTAACTAGGAAGCCCTCTTATCTGGTTACCACGTGACCTGGTGAACATTTCTGTTTATTTTACACATGTGTTATAAATTTGGATACCAGTTGTGTCCTGTTCCAACCTGCCCACAATCTACAGACTCTTTCATCTTTTTGTTTATTTACAGAGCTTCCATCCGGCAACGCTCCAAGTCTCAGCTTTCTTACCTGGTACATGAACCTCCATTAGCTGTTGTAGATCATAAATCTACTTACGAAGAAGACAGAAAGGTCAGGCACCAATCACTCATAGGGGAATGGAAGAAGTCTCTCCTGGGGAATATTGTATGCCCGTTACACCTAGAATATGAGTTTTCAGGGCCTATATTTAGTAATATTTCACTAAATTAGACTAAATGGAAGAACATATTAGGACTTGATGGAAACTCTAAATTTTATACAATACTTTTAAAGATTAATTACTAAGAATAGATAGTAACTCAAACTGGACTATTAGGCATTAATTAATAGTTCTTAGACATATACCATTCTAATAAGCACAGGCAAATTATATGTCCTTAGCAGATTATTTGATTCTGTAGGTATCCTTTTAAAGTTTTTAAGAATATCTGAAAACATTTTTCCCCAAATTTTAAATCTCTTTCTTAAATTGTAATAACCTTGGCAAAAGTGTATGATCAACAAAAGATATTTGATAAGGCTAGCCTTATATAAGTAATCACAAATTTTAAAAAATTGACATATAATTGACATTCAACAGCCTATTACTTTCTGAGGTACATCACAGTGATTTGATATATATATATACCTTACAAAATGATCTCTACAATAAGTCTAGTTACCATCTGTGGTAACTAATCAACACTATTAAGTTTAACATAATTTAAAGCGACACAACAATGAAAGAGGTAGGAGAGGAATCAACACATAGAGCAACACAAAATTTCTTCATCAGGATGCGAGTATCCAAAGCTGTTGTGGGCACAGTTTAACTTTCACATGTGACCATCCTCTTCCTCAAAGCTCAATTTCTTAATCGTTGCACTTTATTCTTCAGCCCTGATATACTTACTTTTGATCCCCTATTACTCTTTTTTTTAAAAAGTTTTATTAAATTTATTGGGGTGACGCTGGTTAGTAAAATTATATAGGTTTCAAGTATATTTTCTGTAATATATCATCTATATATTGCATTGTGTGTTCACCACTAAGAGTCAGTTCTCCTTCCATCACCATATATCTGACCCCATTTTCCCTCCCCCATTACTCTTCACCTGAATCTTTTCATGACAATTTTCTTATTGATCTGTATTTGGGGTCATATTGTCTCACACCCTTATAAATTATAAGCTTCTTAAAGTTAGTGACTATATATTATTTGTGTTTGTATCAACTTGGGCACCTAGCCCAGTGTTCTGCACCTAGTAGAATATCAGATTTTAAAATTAGTATGAAAAATTGAATTTATACAATAAAGTCTAAACAACAATATTTATCAAAGCAAATAAGTCAGAGAATATTTTAATTACAAGCACATTTATTATGCACAATGTAATTTCAAATTGTCTTAAAAAATTTCAACATGAGAATCCATTTTGGAAGTAATAACAAATATTGGTTCACAATGACAAATTTGGAATAAAGTACTACTTACGATCTTACGACCAAGGTAGAAGAATAATTAAGGCTCTCTTTTGATTTCAATGTATTAATAATGAATAAATAGAGGTCCTACCATCTAATACAGTCATTTAAGGTGAAAAGAACACTTTTTCTTAGGATCAGCAGGATGAATCACAGTGAGAGAAGACATTTAGCAAGCATGACTGCTTACTGCTTTTGCCAGTAAGGACTCAAGTCTTCTTTTAATTCTAGAAATAGGTATTTCATTTATGTTCATGATCCTGCCACTACTAAATACAAGAAACAATATGTAAGGAGTTTAATAGAGCTGCAAGGGAAAAAGAGCCAAACATTGCGTTGACATTTCAAATATAGCAGCACCAATTATATTCAATTTTTGCAATTTTATAGGGTTTTTTTTCTAGTTTCTGGGTAAACATTTGATAATAAAATCAAGAGAATTAGGAAGAAAGGAAAGAAAATCTGATTTTGTTGTTATTGTTGTAACCGGTAGATGGTCAGTTACAGATTTCCCAGAGATCTGGAGATCAGGTTCCCAGGGAGTTCTTGTGATGCAGGGGAATCTTAGAAGGGAGTCATTTAAATAAAAGGAAACCTAAATGAAATATAGAGATTAGTTTTAGAGAAATACAAATGCTCCATATGATATTCCAATCATTAGCTTTGTAAATTAGAATGGAACAGTTAAACTTAATTAAATGTTAAACAGTGTAATTTATAAAGATGCCAATTTATATTCTCTTTCTAGTTAAGGGAGAGAAAGGAAAACGGAGGAAGAAAATGATAGGGAAGCCAGCATGGCTTTGTTAAAGCTCCAAAAGGAAAAGATCTTATGTTTGTATTAACAGTGCTTGCTTGTATGATAATTATATTAGAATCTTCTAGATTTAAAGAATGAAGTATTTTTTAAAAAGAAACAGTAGAATTATGGTTAATAAATTTTAACTTATGGAATTTCTAATATTAATTTTGAAGTATTTTAATAGTTAGTATTTAACTAAATTTTGCAAGCCCAAGCACTGGTGAAATTGTTCTTTTTTTCTAGAAGGTAGAAGCTCTAGACTTACCTTCTGTTCATTGGGAAATGTTCCATCTTATGTCGCAATGCAAAAGGTTTACTTACATAAAGGAGTTATCTCCATCTTGTGGTCTCTCAGAGTTTTGACTCTGAAAACTAGAAGAGATGGGTCCATAAGAAGTCTGTGCTTCCAAACTCTTAAGTGGCACATCTGACTCAAGGTCTCATAGTTGGCTGGTGACAGCCCATTTCTTCTCATTCTCTGGGCTGCACTTTTGGATCCTACAAATGGGATCTAATAATGCTGATAAAATTCAGTTTAGGATCAGGGGAAACTTGCAGGCTAGAGGTTTCAGTCTCTGATATCTAGGCATCTCTTTCAGGGAAACTAGAAAACAAAGTAGACTATCTATGTATAAAATCAAGTCAAGGTTGGTACTTTTGGCTGGTCAAAGAAAAAGGACTCATTCCTTTCACTTCTTCCAGATGTCACAACAAAGACCTGGAGGCTGATGTGGTAAGAATGCTTATATTCTGCTGGCTCTTGTCAAAGGTCCCAGGATCTCTCAGCTGTAGCAGTCCCAGGAACAAGCAGTTTTCAGCCAGTGAAGTTCCCGCTAACTACACCAACTGTTGGGGAGGGAACATTTCTTCCCTCCTCTCTTGGTTGTTTAGGCTGGCCTACGAATTCAATTGACATGAGACAGATTAGCAGGGGAAAATCAAATTTAATTTCATACATATGGAGCCTCCATAAGAATATGAGGCCCAAAGACATTCCGGCAATTGAGGCTTATATGTTGTACAGAACTAAGGGGAAAGGGACAGGGGCCTGGGACTTCAAAAGGCAGGAAAGCAATTTACAGGAAGTTGGGAAAAGCAGATGTTTGCCATGCCATGGAGAGACAAAGGGACACAGGGAGAAGTTTGAATAAGCAGGCCTTGCTAAATTCCCCCAGTCTACCACACCTAGCTCATATTCTTTGTAGTTATGTCTAGTGATAACTCCCTGTACATAAATTCTTTTAGGCAGTTAAGGGGGAGATAAAAAGCCACTCCTGAGTCTTGTTGTTTTTATTAAAAATAATCAGCCTAAAACAATCCTCATACAAAAGAGACATATTTTGGGCTGGTAAAATCCTGCTTCACTAAAATGTCAAATATTAGAAACCAATCACTTCACCATAGCTGACTTATAAGATAAGGATTAGGCAATTGGAAAAAAAAAAAAGGACAGAGATAGCAGCCATAAAAATGACTATCAGTATTCATTCTTTTGAAGAATCTCTGCTCTTTTGTCATGGTTACCATTTCTTATCATCAAATCTTAAAGTCATCATCAAGGCAGGAGACCCCTGTGGATTGACATGCAGGGACTGGTGTAACAGAATTAGAAAGCAAGACACAAAATTTTAGTAGGAAGTTATATGTTCACCTAATCTACACAAGGAGATGGAAGGAAGGAAACTGGGAAAACCCAGTGTCTAGCACTGAACTATCTACATAGTAGGTAAGCAATTAGTACTTTTTACAGTAAATGTTTTACTGCATGTATGCACCATGGGCTTAAAAACTTAATTTATTCTTTTATCTAATAAACATTGATTGAATACCTGTTATGTGCCAGGTATTGTGTTAGAGATCCAAAGATGAATGAGAGCCACTGTCCTTCTCTATTGACTGGAGCTGCTGGCAGGATACTTCTTTACGTATGATAAACAAATAAGCACTGTGCAACTTGACATTGCTACAATAGTGGCAGGAACTCTACAGTGAAGAAATACATGTAAATTTTTATAATTTTATCTCTCTGAGTTACTGATTTGCTGTGAATTTATTCATCTTTATTCATCTTAATTCATCTTTAGCTTTTCTTCGATGAATACATTTGTATTTAACTTTGCAAAATCAGAGGGAAAAATGTTTTGTACATAATGACTTTAATTATATATTTTTTCTTTTATTCTTCCACTGTTCTTTTAGCTATATCAAATGAAAGTCAATCAAAAGTCTACTCAGGGATGCATTTCCTAGTTTTTGCATCATTCAGTCTTTATAGACACATCTTTTTTATAGTTAGGGAAGAGCTTCCTTTAAAGTCAAACTTTTAGTAAAAACACGCAAAAGAAAATTATTCAAATTAATTAAATTTTGCTTCTTGTTAGTTTACCTTAGAATGAGAGCTACTAGACAAAAGTTAAATTTACATTGCTTTTAAATGTCTTAGGTATTGTTATTTAGGGTTAGGGATACGTTCAGGTATCAGAAGGCCAAGGAATTTTCCATCATATTAAGTCCATGGGTGGATCTTCCTGTGGGGCAGTAGTTCCAGAAAATGTTGACGTTTAATGGTCCTCCTAGATGGTACAGCTGACACTTTCAAAATGTATAATCATGGAATCCTAGATATTTAGTGCTGGAAGGGATCTTGGAGAGCTAAACAGTATGGATGAGGATCTCACAAAATGGGCTTTGTCACCAGAATTGCTTGAGGAGTATTTTTTTAAACACAGATTCACACTTAAGCTCACTAAATTATAATTTCTAGATGATGGAACCCAGCTGAGTTGTTAATCATAGACCCACATAAATCTAGGATGCATCCAGATCTGGACACTAACCACTGTCTAGAAGTATAAAGATCTGATATTTTGCTCTGTTACAAGTTATCAAGTTTGCCTGACAGAATTTCAGGGATGCTGGCAGAATCCATGACAACCCTGATTCAGAGACAAAAGACTTTGTAGCTCACAGCCATAGTAATAGCATAGCATTGCATTTACACTGTTTCCCCAACCCAACCCCCATTTCCTATACATTGATGCAAAGAGGGCCAGATGATGCCAGTAAATGAAGAGGTATGTATTGCAGGAGAGGAATCCCAGGCATGAGGAGCCTGACTCTTTTACGATGGGCGGTAAGAACATCTGGCCTTTTCTTGGAATGGAGACACCATCTGTGTTCTCCAAGGCTGTTTTCTATATAAACATCCTTGACAAAATAGTCTGAACAAAGGTAGTTAATGCCTCTGTTCACAAGATGTGAAGAAACACGAGAGTCCCATAGAGAATTGTCTCCCCAAAGCAACTTAGCCCAATTCTCTCATTTTGAGAACCAGGTAACTAAGACCCAAAGAGCTAAAATGTTTGGTGATATATTCTATTGGTGGCTGGGTGGGGCTCATCCATGAGCCCCATCCTTTCTACACCTGTTCCACTTATGCTTTCCTAGGTTTCTTTCTTCTTCTCTGGCATTGATCCCTCGAGTTAGTAAACAGTCAGAGATAAAAGCATTGAATAGAAGGGTTTGCTGCATGAGTGAATAGTAATGGCCAGTGCAGGTGTTGAGGGCAGGCCAAAAGAAAACTTGAAATGGAGGCAATAACACAGTCATCTCCAGCTGAGCTGCCTTCCTCCATCCTATTTGGCTTCCCAATATAATGACACAGACATGACACCAGGCTTATATTTATATTGAATTGGTAATGTGGTCTTTGACTTCGTAAGCAAAGGAAAGTATTTGAAGTTCCTTGCTGTTGCATATACCTGACATTCAACTACCTAAAGGGTGAATTACTACATATTAATGAAAGAGAATGCTAAATAATAGTTTTGCAGTCAATTTGCTACAGATATTTTTAGTACATTTTAATAGAAAAAGTAAAAAAAATAATAATTCAGATTTGTATAAGCCACCTAAAATCCTTTTTCAAACAAAGTGGATAATAAATTTAACAAATTATTGAATAAATGGGCCTAAGACTATGCCCCAAGTAATATCTATAGCAAGGAAAAATGATGAGATTCTAAATATATTTGCCTTCATGAGGATAAAAATTTGCTATCTCTGATACATTAATGGCAAATAAAAAGTTCAAAATAGGGAAATATTGAATTAATTTTCACTCCTTGTGAAGAAAGTGTGGAATTTAGAAATCCAGATGGAGTACAATTTACTTTAGGGCACTAATTAAGGAAAACCTTACAGAAAACATGTAAATGATAACTGTCGACACCACTTAAAAATTTTAAAAATGCTTTTGTCTCATTTCAGGTACGCTGGCTTGTCTTAGAGTTTTGACCAGTTACTAGATTATAGAAATTTGTCATTTATGAAGAACATACCTTCAAAATTTCATAAGTCCTCAAATATGTAAATACCACTATAACACAAAAAGATTAATTAAATCAGGGGTTTATTTTTCTCAAAAATCTACCATATTTATTACTTCTCAAGCGTTAATACATATGCAATCATGAAATGAGAACTATAAGCTCGCTTTCAGATGGGTAATCCCTCTACGCTCCACCCTTCCAGTGATAACAGGGTCTCAAGAAATTCAAAACCATTCCACACAAAATTACTAATCACCACATTTCATAGATCTTTGAGGTCACTCATAACCAATCAAACCTGGATTCTTACATGTGTGAAAGCCAAAGGGTCTGCTGTATGCAAAAATAGTATATGCAAAAGTGTCTCTGTGTGTGTATTTGGATGATTAATATAACTGTCTATTGTCTCAAGGACAAGAACATACCTGTGGAAGAAGAAATTGAACCTGCTCCAGTTAGAAGGATTCTGAAATTCAATGCTCCAGAATGGCCTTACATGATGGTGGGGGCTGTGGGTGCTGCTGTGAACGGGGCAGTCACACCCCTCTATGCCTTTCTATTCAGCCAGATTCTTGGGGTAAGCAAACAGGAGGATAGCTTTATTTTCCTCACCTTTTATTCTTCTGTCAGTAGATATTGTGATTTTTGATCAGTTGGCTCTTTATTTGAATGTATTTAGCTTTTCTCCCCGCATCACTAAAGGATTAAACATGCCTCGAGTCTCCATCACACAGAAGGTAAGAAGGCAAAGCTGAGCAGGGCCATTTGGGCCAGCAGGACACTCCTACAGTTGTCATGTCTGTGAGAAAACTGCACTAGGGCTGCACACTTAGTGTTAGAAGAGGGCAATTTGCCTATATGCAAAACAAATCGGAGTGGAAAGCAGGTGTTTTGAATAATACAAAAGGGTTTAGGGCTATTTTGGTTTTGATAAACAGCTGAGGTACAAAGTTTGATTTAAAATAGCAGGTGTTAGTGCATGTTGCATAATTTTCTGCTCTCTTGCTGGTTGCACCATTGAAATGGGGAGGTGAAGAAGAAATGGAAAAGGAAGAGAGAAGTAAAATAAGGCATGGGAAAAATAATGTTATTTTCAATTTTTTACTTCCTAGGAGTTTTGATAGTCTCCATCTGACTTCATTGCAATAATAAATAATAATAACTGCAAACTTGAATTAGACTCTATCTAAGCACTTTATATATAATAGCTCTCTAAACTTTCCTAATAACCATCTGGGGTAGGTATTTTTATTTTTCCCATTTTACAAAAGAGCAAACCAAGGCATAGAGAACTTCGGAAGGCATGGATCTGGGATTCAAATCCAGACAGTGTGACTAGAGTCAGGTGCTTACTAAACCGTATCATTGCAAAATTATTTATCAAAATACTATTAAGTTTTCTTAGTTGAAATTCACACACACATTCTGTGAGGTCGACAGGGAGGCAAACCTAGCATCTAGAGAACTTTATTAATTTGTTCAGGGTGACACAGGTATCAGGCGGTAGGGCCAGGACTAGAATCCAGCCATTCTGAAGTCTAAGCCTAAAGGATTTACAGGCACACCACACTGTCAGAGCTTAGTAAGAGTCCTAAGTTTTAGTTTCTCTGCCCTCTCTCATCTCCCAGAGGTCCTGACCAAAAAAATATCCCCACAGGCATGAGTTGTACAGAAAAACCTGGAGAGTCCACAAACAAAATCCAAGTGAATTGTATAGGGGGAGCCCCAGTGAGGCTTCAATTATCATACTGCCCCTGTGGTAAGTGAGGAAAACATGTTTCTTTCAGACAGAAAATTGGAAACACAGGGAATCTGGTAAATTAAATTTCCAGTTATGTAAAATCTTTATGCTGGAAATCTTTTAAATAATTAATAACCACTAGCTACATGAACTTGGACAAGACTTGATGTTTTGGGCTTTGGTTTTCCATCTATAAAAGTTAAACGGGCTAACCTGCAGTTCTATTGTCTGTGATTATATTATAATAGATGACCTTAGGGAGGAATGGTAACTGTGGCATCACAGTTTGGGGTTACAGAGGATTTGTAGTGTGCTTTTGAAAACCAAACTGAAAAATATCTTTAAATCCCTGAATTTTTAAACTCTGTAAAGTAAAAATGTGAGTTATCCTATGCTGAGAATAATACCTGAAGTAACTTCTGAACACACTTTTACCTATATAAGAACCATAATGGCTACAGAAAGTCTGTCTTAGAAACAGTAACTCTCATTAATCTAGAACCCCTCCCACTTTGGCATTTGTGAAAATTCCAATGGGTTACTTCTGCTTTGCAAAAAAAGGACCTGTTAATGGAGTAGTATATGTTATTCTCAGGAGATTTATTTGGCATATACCAGACACTCAATAAATATTTATTGAATAAATAGTTTCCTTGGAGCAACTGCTTGTTGGCATTGTTCTAGTTACCCAGATTAACTCAGAACAATAAATAAGGATGTATTGTGCAGCTCTATAACATATGCTTTTTTCTGAACTCTCACAGTTCCCTCATTTAGTCTCAATTAGAAAGGTTTTGTTTTACCTAAAATCCATTTCATTGTAGGGCAATGTCATTAGATTATGCAGCTGTTCTGTTTTCTTACTGCAACAGCTTGGTCCCCAATCAGTTACTTGAGCATATGTTTGTAGGTTCAGAATATACTTATGAGTATAGTTTACTACTTATTATAGACTAAAAAAAACCACTCAGAATTTCCATAGTTTTTTGAGGGGAATGTTTTCAGCTTCTGGTAATTTAAAGGGAACAACCTCAGCCTCAGATGGATGGAAATTTTTTTCTCTCCTAAGTCAGTGCCTTAATAGCTACCGTATTTCCCTGAAAATAAGACTGAGTCTTATATTAATTTTTGCTCCAAAAGACGCATTAGGGCACATTTTTCAGGGGATGTTCTTATTTTTTCATGTATAACAATCTACATTTATTCAAATACAGTCATGTTATTTTTTCTGGAACATTGTCATTACGAATGCATCTGTCTGGCTGACGATCTTAACTGGGGCTTATTTTCAGGGTAGGTCTTATTTTCGGGATACATCTTATTTTCAGGGAAACATGGTAGTTGCTTTTTTAATGATATTATTTGTATATATACATATATTTATATGTATACATACATAAATATATGTATATATACACACATAAATATACGTATATATACATAAGTATATGTATATATACATAAATATATATGTATGTTTATATATGTATATTTATATACATGTATATATATATGTATATTTCTATTCTATAAAACTAATAACAGGGAAGGTACCTAAGTGGGAAAATCATCTTTATTGCACCTGTTATTGGAGAAAGACAGAGGTCATAGTACTTTGAGTTTTGTCCCAGATAACATTCTCATATTTTCAACTTCCTTCCTTCCTTCCTTTTTCTTCTTTGCCTTATTACATAAATAATTTGATGCATTTCATCACATTTTTCTCTGTGTCAAAGGAACGCCAACACAATTACCTATAATAGGCAAAGAAACAAGACAAAAATTCTGTATGAATGTCTGGTCACTATATTGCACACCTGAAACTAATATAATATTGCATGTCAACTATAACTGAAAAAATGTTTAAATTAAAAACAACAACAACAACAAAAGACAGTTCTGTAAATCATAACCATTGGATTCCATTCTCTGGGCTTTCTTCCCCACAGGCAATTATTGTATACATATTCAGAGTTAACTTTGGTTTAACTACCAGTATGTTTAAAGTGAAACCGTTTTTAATCTAATGCTTAAAAGGAATTTCTTTTGGACGTATTTGATTTTTTTTTTCTATTGTTTGTAATAAAGTTATTTCTTTGCTTACTGTCTTGCAAAGACTTTTTCACTTCTTGATAAAGAAGAACAAAGGTCACAGATCGATGGTGTGTGCCTGCTGTTTGTAGCAATGGGCTGTGTATCCCTTTTCACTCAATTTCTGCAGGTAAGGAATTTCATTTTTAAATAAGTGATTTAGCTGTTTCCCTGCTTTCCATGTTAAAATATCACTAAAGCCGCCTTTATGTTTTAGGGATACGCTTTTGCTAAATCTGGAGAACTCCTCACAAAAAGGCTGCGTAAATTTGGTTTCAGAGCAATATTAGGACAAAACATTGGCTGGTTTGATGACCTCAGAAATAGCCCTGGAGCACTGACAACAAGGCTTGCTACAGATGCTTCCCAAGTTCAAGGGGTAAGCTATGGGCGGGGTGGGGGTGTAGTGGGGCTGTGGGGTTTGTGTACTAGGGCTGAAGTAACTGGAATAGTTTCTTCTTTTCTTTTTCTTTTTCTGTTTCTTTTTCTTTTTCTTTTTTTTTTTTTGAGCCTTCAGATAATCACCTGTGTATTTCCTATGGAATAGGACCTCTTGGGATTGGGATAGACCAGAGCCTCATGTCTTCCCATTTCCAATGCTGACAAACAGCAGCTAAAAAGCAGTGTCTCCTGGGCAGTGCCCAGAATCAGTTTTATGGCATGAGTCGAAGTACATCGGGGTTTTGGATTTCCTCTGAGTCTAGCAATTGAGAACTTCCCTGAGACTCCTTTCTCATCATTTTTAGGCCCAGGGGTTCAGATCCACAAGGCTTAATAACACCCCCCAAAGGGTGGAAGCAAAGAGTGTGTGATAAAAAAAACCTCCTTACCTAGTTGCCCAGGGTGCAGTTAGTCTTAGGAAAAGAGAAGCTGCTTTTGAGCAGCCCAGTAAGGAAAATGAGGAAAAGAAATAAATGATCATTACCTAGAATCCCGAAGCTTTCAAAGAGCTGTCTATTTGACAGGGAGGCTAAGCTGTGGTTTCTAAACCCCAGAACCTGCAGCCTTGTTCAGGGAAGTGACACATGTGTACAAGTACACTGTTATAAAACCAGGGATTAAAGTGAAGAGAGTCAAGTTTGCTGCACAACACCTCTACTCACTTTCTATGAGAATGGAAAATGAAAAGAAAAAGCTTTTAGCATGATTTGTTTGTAATGCTCTTGGAAGAAAAAACTTCCTGGATTGATAGTGCAGTACTGTATTTCTTGACTCCCCAACAATTCAATAAAAAATATGGACAATGATATGGGAGAATTTCAAAGGAACATGGAATTCTCTTACTCAGACGAAAATTCCTTTTGATTCTTTTAGGCTTTTCCTATGTATACGAGCAAGTACATGTGTTTCCCACAGACTTTGGGTCACTCTAGATATTAATTTGTAGTCTTTTGTTTTCCCTGTAAACCAATCCGAGAGGAGCATATTTGTGGTCATTATATATTCTGCTACAATATGTTTTTAGTGACTGCATAATTCATCATTTTAATGTATCATCATTTCTTAAAGAACTCCCTATTTAGATTTTCCCCCTATACCCCCCTGCCCCCGTATAAGCAATTTATATCATTTTACATCAAGCTTGGCACATCCTTCATTATTTTTTTTATTTCTCAAAGTGTAATCATTGGATTATTATAATCATTTTGAAAGGTTTTTTATACATTGTCTTGCTGCTTACAGAAAGTCTGTACCAATTTCACTCTCATCATCTGAGCATTCTAGTGTCTAGTTCACCTTACTCGTGAACTTAGGTTAAATAAACGAACCATAATCTTTTCTCTTCTACTTTTGTGTCCTTCGATCTACAAAGGACTTTTAAAGGTTATTCATTCTCACTAGAAATCAGAGTAGCAGCTAATCATTTCACAAAAATTTTACTTATCCCTTTTTAAAAAATGGTTTCTTAGAGTTTTTCTAATACTTAATTTAAAAATGAGATTATTAGCCCAGGTCAAATTTATTTTAATATTGACCTGGAATATTAAAATAATGATTGGAATGATTGGAAGGTCGAAATTTGGCTTTTTCTCCCCTTCAAGTTGGATAGAAAATATTCCAAAAATATTTAATACAGATTCAATTTTCCCTTGTTTTGGAATCCTTCTGCCCATTGTGAACATCAACTTTCCATGTACACTTAGAACTACTATTTGGGGATTCTTAATTCTCCTCCATTGATCAATTTTATTTATTCTGTACCAGAATCTTACTGTTTTAATTATTATAACTTTATGATAAGTTTTATTATCTGGTAAAGCAGATCCCTGCACAATAATTATTTTCTTTTTCAAAATTTCCCCTTATCTATTCCTGGACATTAATTATTCAAATGTACTTTAAAGCTATCTTGACTTCTTCAAACATTTCATTTTTATTCTGATTAAATACACACACACACACACACACACACACACACACAGATTGCTTTGTAGAAATACTAAAAGTTCCCAAGAAAGACATACAAACAAGACTCTAGTTTTTAGCAAGATTCACACGTATATTTCTGTGTCTATCTTGTTAATTTTTTCACTATTTTGAATAGGATATTTTACTCGATTTTATTTTTAAATGATGTAGGTTGAGATGAACACTATTACTTTTTGTATATTTATCTTATAACCATCCACTTTTTCAAATTCTCCTATTAATTGTAATTTAAAAAATTAATGTAGTCTCAGATTTTCTAGGTATATGATCAAATTATATGCAAAAAGATAATTTTATCTCTTATTTTCTTTTTCAATATTTATACCAATTATTTTGTTTTCTTGTTTAATTTCATTACTAGAATTTTCAAACACTGTTGAGCAAGAGTAGTAATAAGAGGGAGTAGAGGAGGAGAGTCTCTTAAGCAAAATTCTGTTAAGCATAAAGTGCACTTGTCAGGCTAAAAAAAAAATTTTAACTCTTGAGTAAACAAATGCAAACTAGAAAAAAATATTTATAACAAAGATTAATATACCTAATAACTCATGTGTAGTACTCTTAAACTTGATAAGAGAACAAAAATCAACTAATAAAACTGGTTAAAAAACGGGTATATACACAGACAACCCCTCCCCCCAAAAAGGAAATGTAAGAGAAAAATTAACAAATGAAGAATTATTCAAATTTATTAATAGAGCAATGCTAATAAAACAATGAGATACCATTTTCTATCAGCTCAATAAAAACTATCACGAATGATAACTTCCTATATTTGAGAAGATAAGGAGAAACTGACACTCTTATACAATATCGTTCACAGCATGAATTTTTTCAACATTTTTTAGAGAGTAATCAGGTAGGTAAACCCTCTGACCAAAATTCATATATGAGTAAATTCTTTCCTATTGTGTGACAATGTGCATTCAAGGATATTTTTTATGTTAACCAAAAACTTAATAAAATATCCTGGAAACTACCTGAATATCTACCAGTAGGAAAACGGTTGAGCAAATTATTATATATCTGTACCAAAAAATATTAGGCAGCTATTTTGCAAAGTGTTATGTGTAATGATCTGGAGGGGTGGGTAAGTTATACTAAGTGAAAAAAAATCAAAGTGCAAAGTAATATGTAGAGTATGACCCTTTTTTGTAAAAATAAATATATATGTATATTGTTTTATATATATATATACATATACATATATATATATATATATATATATATATATATATATATAAAGTGTCTTAGGCTGTATGACTACTTTTTTAATTGTTTAAAGTGTCAATTGAATAAAATGTAAAAGGAAAAAAAATCATAATATCCCAAAGAAAAACCGCACAGCTGTTTTCAAATACTCTATCATGCCTGATAGTCTTTACTAACCAGAAGTTCTTTTTAAAAATTGTAGCAAAATATCCATAACATAAAATTTACTGTTTTAATAATTTTTATGTACAATTCTGTGGCATTAAGTATATTCACATTGTTATGTGACCATCACCACTATCTCTACCCAGAACTGTATGATTCTACTTATACGAAGTATCTAGAATAGATACGTTAGAAGTATCTAGAACAGAAAGTAGAATAGAAGCTATCAGGGTCTGGGGAGAAGGAGGAAGGGGGATTATTTTGTCGGTACAGAGTTTTTGTTGGGGGTGATGAAAAGGTTTTGGGTATAAATGTAGTGATGGTTACACACCACTGTGAATGCATTTAATGCCACTGAGTTATACACTTGTGAACAGCTAAAATAATAAACTTTTGTGATATATATTTTACCATAATAATTTTTAAAAACCTATCTTTTTGGCATAAAATAGTCTTTTTACATAATGATATTTGGTAAAAGAGATTGTGTGTCTGAGGTTGGTTGGTTGGTTGCTTTTGGTTCGCAGGCTGCTGGCTCTCAAATCGGGATGATGGTCAATTCCTTCACCAATATCACAGTGGCCATGATCATTGCCTTCCTCTTCAGCTGGAAGCTCAGCCTGGTCATTGTGTGCTTCCTCCCTTTCTTGGCTTTGTCGGGAGCCGCACAGGCCCGAATGTTGACAGGATTTGCTTCTCAAGACAAGGAGGCTCTGGAGGTCGCGGGACAGGTGAGCTTTGTTTTTTGTTTTTTGTTTTTTTTCAAATTGGGGAATATTGGGAAACAATGTGTTTCTCCAGGACCCATAAGCTCCAAGTCAAGTCGTTGTCCTTCAATCTAGTTGTGGAGCGGGCAGCTCAGCCACAAGGGACAGGTAATCTTACAGACCCATTTTCAGACTGCTCATGACTGAGTGGCAGTCACACACACTGTGAAGAATGAGTCTGTAGTACAAAGACACTTAAGGAAGCTGTTAGCCTACAAACATTCATGGTTAACAAGCTCCCCCTAGCCCTTTTTCAACTGTGCCTCTGCCCAAAGGCTGTGACAGTACAGCTCTGCGGGAGTTTGAGGAGGTGTGGGCAAATAGTGGGGGCATGCGGCCCACATACAGAGGAGAGCTCATCTTTTTAATGGCACACAATTTTAATTTTCACACTTCAGTGTCTGCTAGACTTGTGGTAAATGTCTTTGCTAAATAGAACCATGAGGTACAGGTAGGTTTCAAATACACTGAGGTTTTAGCTATGCACTTTCAAAAGTATGTTCTAATTAACACTGGTTGTCAGGGGTAAATGAGGAAATTGTGGCATAGACATTTATCTGGTATAAGAAATCACTCACACACACATATACACATTCTTACTCTTTTAACCAATGCACTATAATCTAGGTTTCGTATATTTTAAGAGAAGGAATGGGCACACTGTCCAAGTAGGCAGAAGCCAAAAGGATTTCGTGTGCCAAAGTTCGAAAGTAGTCCACCTTTATGTCTTTTTTAGAACAGGATCCTAATTCAGAAACAGTAATTATTCACCCTAGAGTATGGATTGAAACAAATACAAATTCATAGTATAGACTAAAAGATAAACTTTATATTTAATTTTTATTTATCTTAAATAACATTTGGTCAGATTAATTTTTTAAGAAAATAGAAGCTAATATTTTAAATTTATATTATTAAATAATCTTCTGTCTCAGAAGACATCTAAAGGTACCATGTTTGACATTTTAAGTAAATTAAGAAAGAAGCTAAAAGCTTCCCCCTTCCACAGCAAGTGGAGGCACCAAAGCCATGCTAATATTAAGTAGAACTTGAGTTTACCTGACAGCATGTCTCGTGGTCCAGTTGAGTTAGTCTCCAGAAACTTCTTTGTGTTCCAAGATGATGCCTTCATCTCTGACTTATACCACGTTCTGCCATTTCCACCAGATCTAATCCATGAAGCAGCTGAAATGTCAGAAAAGTAGTTGTTTCTGTTCTTTTATTCCTAAGATTCTTTTTCATTCTTCAGATTACAAATGAAGCCCTCAGTAATATCCGCACTGTTGCTGGAATTGGGAAGGAGAGGCAGTTTATTGAAGCATTTGAGAGGGAGCTGGAGAAGCCATTCAAGACAGCCATTCGAAAAGCAAATGTTTATGGATTGTGCTTCGGTTTTTCTCAATGCATAGTGTTTGTTGCTAATTCTGCTTCCTACAGATATGGAGGTTACTTAATCCCCAATGAGGGGCTCCATTTCAGCTACGTTTTCAGGTGAGGACTATTGGCCAAGGTCATAAAAGATAAACACTGGGAAGAATAGCCTAGTTCTACCAGTTAGCTTTTGCTACTTAACAAACCATCCCAAACTTGGTGTCTTAAGTAGATGAGATTTATCATTTCTCAAGATTTGGTGGCTTGTCGGGGTGGTTCTTTTTAACTGGGCCAACTTAGTCAGGCTTCTGAGTGGGTTTCTGTCTCTATGGGGCCTCTCTAGCAGGTGAGCTTGTTTTCTTCACATTACGGTCTCAAAATTCCAAACACAACAAATGAGAACAAGCCCCAATGTGCATTCAAGTCTCTGCTTGCATCATATTTTCTAACATCTCTTTGGCCAAAGAAAGTCATACAATCACGTCCAGATTCATAGAATAGAGTAATGGAATCCACTTTTTGATAAGCTGATCCAATCTGTGTTTCTCCTTTACTCTCACACTACTATCACACTCATAACACTTCTGACACTTGATGTATGTCCTACAACTCAACTTCATTCTGATACCATCTGCCTGGAGATAGGGTCAGATTCCACAGTTTAATTGCTCAGTCCTACAAGACTGCCCAGGTCCCTCAGGCACCCTGCCTTTCACTGGAGGTGAAGTGGCGGGATAAGACTGAAAGTTCCACCCCTCTAATAACATGGTTGCTTCCCCTAGGAACCAGCCCCCATCCTTAGTTAAGTAAGGGCTTTCCAAAAGTCACTTAATTAACATAACAAAGACCTTGATCACTCTCCAGATTTAGGAAATTTCAAGAGTTTAGGAGCTCTGTGCCAGGAACTGGGCAAAGACCAAATAAATGTTTCTTATTATAAAGCACAATATCACAGACACCAAAAGGGTGCATACAGAGTAATGGATTAACCAACTTACCATAGTGGTTACTGCTCAGAAAATCTAGAGGCCTATTCAAGGTGGCTCACTATCTTATTTGCACTCTACTTGCAAAGAACGCATGTTTCCAACTGACTTCTCCTAGTAGAGACAGCAAAGACCAGTTCAGGGGGATTATGTTCCTTTCTTATAGCCAGATCTGCTGTACTAATAAGATTAACTTTGAGTTCAGTTTCTCACATTTCCAGAGGTGAGAGCCTAAGTGTGTCAGGGCACCAAGGGACTGGGTGTTCATGTATATGGATGGGTGTGGTGGGGTGGGGTGGTGGGGTGGAGTACATTGGAGGGGTGAGAGGAGATGGTCTGAGAAAGTTCTTGGAGGGCTTTAGGAAAAATGATACCTTAGAAATCTGTTTTGGGGAGTTCATTCTCACTTAAGTCGTGAGTTTGGTCTTCTCTCACCTTTGATCTTTCTCCCAGAAATATAGAAGAAAACTTTTCTCCTGCCCTAGTACACCTGTCCCAACTAGGAAAACGTCTTTTCTAAATTTTTACACATTTAGAGCTACTAACTTAAATCAGAAATCACAAACTGTTGATTTGTTTAGTTTAAGTACAATTTTTAAAGAATTATTTGCCAGCATGTGAAAATTCAGAGAATACAGAAAGTTCTCAATTTCTGGCTTCTCTTTAAAAACTGAAAGATCACCTTCCACCATTTCCCATTTTATTCCAGTTGCTTTTCATGGCTTTAAGCTTTGGACTGGAGATGTTTGGGTTTGCAAGCCTGGCCTAAAACAATGGCTGCTTATGAACTGAACAGTAAAACACACAAAGACACTGCCCCCCGCCACCACCACCACCACCACCACCAAGGCCGGCCCTCTGTGCATGGCAGTGCAGGTGGACTACTTGGAGGGGGCCCCTGGCATCGTAGTCTATACACGACAGAGCTATCTCTCACCATGTTTGTCTTTCATTTATTCATTCAGTCATTTGCTCATTAATTACACACATGTTGAATATAGTTAGAAGTTGGGCCAGGTAGAAGGATACAGGCAATTGTCTCTTTCTCATACTGTTAAGAAGCATGAATTAATTACATGCATGCTTGGCACACATTGGTGCTTATATCAACAATCATTCTCTTTTACACACTTATGATAGATTCAAAGAATGTTGGCATTATAAAAATATCAACACAATCTGGTGATTTTTCAAGGCCCCATTTCCCCCCCACCCAACAAGAAGTCTTCAGCTAGTACAGTTGAAGCAGGGTTTGGAAGTCTGAGCCCCATTTTGTTCAGTCCTCCTCTCACCCTTTTTTCATAGAACACAATTTGAAAAACTGTTAAAATCTCCAACCCCACATTCCCGAACAGGTCTAAAGTCACCTGCCTACGGCTGCTCAGTTGTTTCCCAGGAGAACCAGGGCTAGCCCCCCCAAACTCCTGCCTCTTAGGTCACCACACTAACCACAGTGTCTGTTCAATTGTAGGGTGATCTCCTCAGTTGTACTGAGTGCAACTGCTCTTGGAAGAGCCTACTCTTACACCCCAAGTTATGCCAAAGCTAAAATATCAGCTGCACGCTTTTTTCAACTGTTGGATCGACGACCCCCAATCAATGTATACAGTAGTGCAGGTGAAAAATGGGTAAGTACTGAGATGGGGGTACGGAGGCGGTGGGGGAGGATTGTGTGTGTGTGTGTGTGTGTGTGTGTGTGTGTGTACAGGGGCTGGTCATACACCACCACTTAGCTTCTAAATTCCTATAGTATATAGATTCATTCATATGTACTCAGAATGGGCAGTAGATTTATAAATATAAAGAAATAAAGTAAATTAGCATTAAAAACTATTCATAAAGTGGGCATTTGAAGAAGGGAACTATATCTAGTGAATGCTACATTATGTGTAATATAAAACACACTTAGTTCCAGAGTAATAAAGCTATCCAACCATCATGGGTTCCATGGTTGTTCGGACATGGAATGTAGCAAAATCAGTTCTTCCTGTTCAATAATATTGATTTGATTCATGTTTATCTGGGTTCAAGTTTTAGCTCATATGGACTCCCAGAAAATTAATTTGATTATAATAAAATATCTTTTTTTCTAACTGATAAATGATAAATGAGCAAGTCCCCACAGGTGTTTTTTAATCTTCCCTGCCTAATTTTTAATATCTGAGTATTTTCAAGATAGCAAAACAAACCTAAACATTAGTAAAGATAAACCAAACTCAGAAATCTTTTTAAATTGGTCAAATGACCTGTTTCTTTGTCAGCTCAATAAAAGTAAAGTCTGTATGTGGTGTATTAAATATTCATTTCTAGAATTCATAATTTGAATAGTACAAATGAAGGTATTCACCTTTGCAATACGGGGCTCAAGTCACTGTCTCAAGTCATTTCAAGTGTAATGCTATTATTTTAATCTTCGGGGAAATAGATCTATAGGGGTTTAGAGAGTTACTGGCTTCTGTGTTATAATCATATCTTCTAGCTATTCTCTTCCATTTGACATTCTTCTGGAACATCTATTAATGGATGACAAGTAAATCCCCTTAGGTTAGAATGAGAATAAGAAACCAAATATTTTTAATTCAACTGCTTAAATCTCCCTTTTCTTTATACCTGCTAAAATAGAATGCCATTTCATTAAGTTGCTGTCTTTATATTTCACACTTCGGCCACATTGGAGTTGAAGGTGTCTTAAGCAGGAATTTAAATCTCAGATGTAGGTGCATTTTCAGTATTCTAGATTCTAGTAGGAGTATATATAATTCTAACCTTTCCATCCATAGGACAACTTCCAGGGGCAGATTGACTTTGTTGACTGTAAATTTACATATCCTTCTCGACCTGATATACAAGTTCTAAACGGTCTCTCAGTGTCGGTTAGGCCAGGACAAACACTGGCATTTGTTGGAAGTAGTGGATGTGGCAAAAGCACCAGTATTCAGCTGTTGGAACGTTTCTATGACCCTGACCAAGGGAAAGTGGTAAGCAATGCAAATGCTTTTGAGAATTTTGCTTTCTGCAGAATATCTCCAACCCCTAAAATGTGGTCTTCAAGATTGTGCCTTGCCAGACTCACTCTAAAGCTCTTTCCTTAGACTCACTCCTATGGAAAGTACCGGTCATTTCGTGGTTGACCTGATTCTACCTCACAATTTCTAATATCATATTCTTCCCAGTTCCAGATGGCCTGCTGACAAGTTAGGCAAAGAAAATTGGGCACACTGCAAAGCTAGAGATGAGTGTGTTTAACAGAAACATTCACTTACCTGTAAATGGAGCAGAAAGTACAAACTAATCAGGAGACTAATGACTGGGAATGGAAAAGGCTGGGGTGATAACGAACACAATGATAAATGAGCAAGAAATGGGATTTAGTCTGAAAAAATCTGAGACAATCCTGGTTCAAGACACTTACGTCTAAATAATATAAAGAACTCAAATTAATAGTCATGTGCTATAAAGCTTTTGCAAGGATATTTGAAAAATTGGTAGATTGCCTTGTTGCTTGTTTTCAATAGCATTTCTTTCTCTTTTCTCTCCTTGTTTTTCTTTCCAAATAACATATGTAGAGGAGTACAAAATAAAATAAGAAATACTTGTAATAAAAAGCAACTTTTTATTTTACCCTTTTCACTACCCCCCCATTTCTCTTCTCTAAGGCAACTATTTTTAACCACTGATGTGTTTAGATTTCCCAGTGATTACATCAGTGTCTCTAAATATTATGCTTATGCTGCTGTTTCATGATTTAACAAATTTAGACTCTGTTGACTTATTCTCAAGAGATGGAAATTTAGCTTACCCTACCCACTCCCCCTCCTTCTACCCACTTTTACCCAATATATTAAGTTGGTGCAAAAGTAATTGCAGTATTTGCAATTATTTTTAACCTTTAAACCACAATTACTTTTGCACCAGCCTAATAGATAAATTACTTTAAAAAGTTCCTCTATTTGTTAATTTAACTAATACGCTTCTGTTTCTTTTCCATCACCTGTAGATAACATCTCTAGAATTATCCCTTTGTAAGATGGGACTATTAGCAATTCTTTTATTTTCATCTCTTCCTCCCTCCTTTTACCTATGAAGTCCTAATACCCACACTTTTATATGATCAAGCATACAAAATGCTTACATTCTGTTTATAACATTTGTTATCTTTCATGCTTGCACTCTATGCTGATTTAAAATTTGAAAATCAATTAACAACTTTTATTATAATTAGGCAAATATTGTTTATTCAATAGTCAAATAATGAGGTACATTAGCATTACATTTTCTTTCTTGATTGTTTTCCTGAAAGGCTATCTTTTTTTTGCATTCTTTGCCTTTATAAAATCTTTATGTTACTCCAATATCTCTATCCTGCTACCTATACTGGAGCACCTGCTTCTTTCTCTCATTTCTGCCACTGCCTGAACTCATTAGAAGTGTACTTGCTGAACAATGATCACCCTGTGAATTTCCAGCAATTTTTTTTAGATTAGATCCATTATTTCCTAATTCCCATATCTTCCTCTTTCTTGGTTTTCACTTTCATTATATTGGAGTGCATTTGCAAGTAGTTTTCTAGGAAATGATTGAGGCATGGTTCTGAAAATGTTTTATTCTTCTTTATACTTCACTGATTGTTCAATATTAATATTTTGAAAAAGGCTTTTCTGATTTCCCTGAATAATAGAATCTTCATTGCAATGAGAATTGACAACATTATGAAGAGAAATACTGAGAGAAACTCAGAAGAGGCTGCTAAAGATTCCCTTGCATAAAGTGAAGCAAGGAAATAAGTAGATATTGGTAGAATCCAGAAAATTATGAAAATAAGGAGTAAGAGTTGATTTTTTATAATTTATAATCACTTCTGTTATTAATTTTAGGTATAAAGATTTTAATTTTTTGATAGTATTAGGTGACTGATGAACCCAGAAAGCATATTGCACTTGGGGTCTGTTCTATGCAAAGGAGAGGGTCCAGTTTCCCAAAATATCACATCTACCATGTCTATCACCGAGGTCAATTGTGAACGGCATGACATACAGAGACCTGAATCCTTCATGTTTGATTCTCTAATATTGACACATATATTAAGTATATTTCTCTGAATGTGTTCAGTGAAAGTTCTGGTCAGAGGCAGAAAGCAATGTCCATGAAGAAATCAGTATGATTCTTTTCATTTCACAGACACACTATATTTTGTTATATCCTTGTAAAACACTTCTACAAACATTTTTAAGTAGGAAAAAAAAAAACAGCAACCTTTTATGCAATTTTAAAAAATCCTCTGTGCTTTTAAGGAAGCTACCAAATGCAGGCATTTAGCTTTTTCAATATCTAATTGGATACCTATGATATGCAGTACTGCCCTGGGCCCCATGGGAGGTTCTAAGGAGTGTGAAGCATATCTTCTGTCTTCTAGGCGCTTACAATACTCACACCTTTGTATTTAAGTATTAAATTGTGCTCTGCAGACTGTAAATACTATGGAAAATGAGTTGGGGAAGATGATAGAGGCTAATTTTGAGGAATGCATTATAGTTTCTCTTACATGCTTTTTTCATTGCCAAGAAATTATCTAAAATATAATCTCTCACATTATTTAATATAATATTTTTGTGAGCTTATAGGGCCAAATACTTTACAGTAATATGTTAGACATACTGTACCTTTATTATTCTCGGGCTTTTAAGTGAACCAGCTCAAATGGTGGATACATGAGTTCCTGTATTTAATGCCTACCTAGGCTGTGAGTTCCTAGAAAACAGAGATTATGTTTTCTTTATGTAGTAGACGAAAGACTACCTACCATGGTGCTTTGTGGCAAGTAATTCCATATGTTTGTTGATTAATTAAATGAATAAATGTACTTTCTTACTTGAGTCTGTGATCTCAGTTATTCAGAGGGCAGTGTCAGTAAAATCAAGGAAACAGTGTTAATTCTGATGTTGTCTAATATATTTACCTAGAAAAACCCATTTCGTAACCCGCGGAGCCTGAAAATTGAGCAATTCTGCAAACTTGTAGAGGATGTGCTGTACCAAAGTATAAGGGCAAAAAAAATTGTTTTCACTACTTACTGTCCTGAGTGCTTTTCTCATTTGTACCACCCGTGGAGCTAGAGTTTGGAAAACAAACACACAAAACCATAGTTTGATCGTAACTTTGACACCATTTCTGACAGACACCACCTCCAGAGGTCAAAGGCAACATGATTTATTTCCAAGAGTCCTGGGATTGTTGTCTCTTAAGCAAAGCAAATGCCCTGCATAACACTAATGATAGAATATGAATTTTCCTTGCTGCTGGAATTCTGAAACGACATCTTGGTTGTCACCTCTGTTTGCAGATGATAGATGGGCATGACAGCAAAAAGGTAAATGTCGAGTTTCTCCGCTCGAACATTGGAATTGTTTCCCAGGAACCAGTGTTGTTTGCCTGTAGCATAATGGACAATATCAAGTATGGGGACAACGCCAAAGAAATTCCCATGGAAAAAGTCATAAAAGCCGCAAAGCAGGCTCAGCTGCATGATTTTGTCATGGCACTCCCAGAGGTGAGTACCAAGTCAGAGTGGTTCCCTATGTGAGACAGGGATGGGGAAAGGTAGAATGACCAAAAAGTATTACGATTTGGGCTCAAGGAGAACATCAAAAGCAATACAATTTATTTCCCAGTGCCGGCGGATTATCTCAGTCTTTTAAGCACAGCCATACACTTTAGTTTTGGAAAGTATTATATTATCCAATGCAAAGGAAGCTATAGAATTTGTAATACATAAAGCAGTAGTACATTGAGCACCAGCTTAGCATAGTGAAAAAATGCTGAGATTTGGAGCAGGCCTCAGTTTGAATCCAAGCTCTGTCACTTACTAGCTGTGTAACTTTGAGACAATTACTTTTCTTTTCTGAGACTTGGTCATTTGCAAAAACTAACATTAAAATGAAAGAATATACATAATAGCCACACAAAGAAAGCTGCTGCTCCTATTGTTGTCATCATCACAATTTCATTACTTGGTAGCATATACCATAGGTAGTAGGGAAAGTTGCATCTGTCTCAGTGTATCTCACTTTTCCAGAACCAAGTTTGAATTTAGCACAGTATCAACTCTGAATTTTTCCATCTACCAAGAGTCTCTCTTGGTAGTTGATTCCCCTCAAAAATTAACACATGGAAACTGAATTTTAAGAGCCAAATCCTACATTTAAACTTTCCCACTTCTTTCTTTGAAATACCACTGGGAAATAGCTTTTCTTTGTAAGTGATTACGTTTATAAATTTTGTGGTGTTTGTGTGTTGTTGTTGTTGTTGTTGTTTTTTCTTTGTTCTTTTCACAAAGGCTCCTAAATCTTAGGCTCTTGGTCTCATTCTAACTTAGTAGCCTAAGCCACAAGCATGTGGACATTACTGTTTGCTGTATCCTAAATAAAAAGCAAAGCTTGTGTGTCCCCTAGAAGATTCCTTTCTTCCACAAATCTTTGTTGAGCGCCTGCTCATTTTGTGGGAGACACTGGCTTAGGGTAGGTTTATTGCCTCTTTCTCATACAGACTTACCTGTAATACTTTTCACTGAACATTTTTTCTTCACAAGGACAAAGTAGGCTATTACGAGTCTCACTTGCTTGGCTGAGCGTTTGCAGGAGGTAAGGCAGACAGAGGCAGACCCCATTGTGGAAGGCAGGCAGAGGAGTGGTTAATGGCAAGGGCTCAGAAACCAGATACACCTGGATTTAGATTTTGTCATCACTGCTGTTTATTTGTCTTTACACAATTTTCTTACCTGTCTGTGCCTAGGTTTTGTAATCTGTAAAATAGTGAGAGAATGATGTCTGTGAATATTAAATAATAATCTGACTAGAATAGTTGACACAATACCTGACACATAGGAAATATTCCAGGAATGTTAACTATTTTTTATGTAGTCATGACAGGCATCTAGCTAGGAATTGTCCTTCCTAATTTCATCTAAAACTCATATTAATATCTGCATCTTTCAGACAGGTTTGTACCTCAAAGAAATTTAAATAATTAGCCCACGATGACAGAGCTAGTACTTAAGTAGCAGCGTGGAGATCTAAATCCAGGCTTGTGTTCTGGAATGGTGCCTCCCCAACAGGGGACTGGACTAGACCTCTCAAGAGACCCTTTCATTCCCAGGATTTTTCTGTCTTGGAAAGATCTTCCACATAAGAGTTTGGAAATCGGGGAGGATCTCATGTACAGGGAGAAAGAGATCTGAAATACAAACCTAAAAGAGATGCAGGAAAGAAGATATAAAGTTTCCTTGTTTCCCAACGCAAAAGGTCACAAACTCCATGTTTTTCTTATATTTCTTACATAAGAAATATATATTATTTTCTTATATTTTCTTAAATGTATTTGACATCCTATATAAAAGGACTCATTCACTAGTCCCAATTAAATTTAAGCCAATTGTTTAAATTCACAGAGGTGTCGTTGATGTGGGCTCCATATAGCATAGGACCTTCTGGTTTTCAAACTTACTATACTTTTTCCAGAAATACGAAACTAATGTTGGGTCCCAGGGGTCTCAGCTCTCTCGAGGAGAGAAACAACGTATTGCTATTGCCCGGGCCATCGTACGAGATCCTAAAATTTTGCTACTGGATGAAGCTACTTCTGCCTTAGATACAGAAAGTGAAAAGGTATGTATTGATTTTCCAAAGTCTTAGATCATTATAAATGACTCCTTTGCTGTAGTATTTATTCTTATAAAATGGCACTATTTTCAATTTTCTGATTCATTAACAGTAGAAATTGCCAACACATTGTGGAGCCAAACAACAATAA
The DNA here is from genome assembly GCF_057876585.1 of Rhinolophus sinicus. Lineage (NCBI taxonomy): Eukaryota > Metazoa > Chordata > Mammalia > Chiroptera > Rhinolophidae > Rhinolophus > Rhinolophus sinicus. The sequence goes on along the minus strand of NC_142517.1, from coordinate 158,555,708 downwards.
TGTGGAGAAAGTGATTTAAAGTAGGATTGCTTAAAAAAAATAACTTTAAAATAAAAATTGTTTTTAAGATTCTCTAGGCTTGGTGACATTTTTTTTCAAGGGCAAATAATTAGCTTTCTTAAGTAGAGCAAAATAACCCAGGTCATTTGTTGGGCATTTCATATTTTAAAATTCTAAAGATATGTGGCAAAGCAGATGGGCAGCATGCAATAGAGAGTAAGAGGTGGTAGCTGATGTGCAGTTTGCATGAAAGGAAATGCAACTGAGCAAAACACAATTATGATATTTATCATTTATTAACTCCTTAAAAATCAGGATTCCATTTTGGAAAGAGTGACAATGTCCTCAATGAAGAAGATCAGGAATGACCAATGATTGTTACCTTGCCTTGGTTTCACTTTAGCAAACCAGACCATCAAGTATTTTAAAATTGCATAACGACCTCATAGTTTGCTTTGTTCTTGCTTCACTGAAATTTCTCAGCCTGTGGACTGCGATTCAAACCACTGATACATTGCATTCAGCAAATATTTGTTTCTTTCATGTGAAGCCTTCGGGTTTAACCCCTGAGTATAGCAGTGTTACTCCGGTGGTATTAAACAGAGCTCTTGGCAGTGGTGGGCCAGGGAACAAGCATATGTCTTTGCATCAACTTCCCATCTTTTCTTTGCAGACGGTGCAGGTTGCCTTGGACAAAGCCAGAGAAGGTCGGACCTGCATTGTCATTGCCCATCGTCTGTCCACCATCCAAAACTCAAATATCATTGCAGTCGTATCACAGGGGAGAGTGATTGAAAAGGGGACCCATAAAGAATTGATGGCCCAGAAAGGAGCCTACTACAAACTAGTCACCACAGGAGCCCCCATCAGTTGACCTGATTCAAGAACTTCATGAACAGATGATGCACCAATTACAGGAGGGCCATGGGTTATTTTGTTTTTTCCTTTTAGGAGAAATGATGATATTTTACTTTTACACACATTGTCATACATTGGGATCCAAACTAATTTCTATTGATCTTCAAAATAATTTAGTTTTAAATGTCTGTAGATAGAAAATGAAGCAAACCTGATCTAGTGTGTGTGAAAAGCCAATGTCTAGCAGCTGCTTAGGCACCACTCAGTGCTTTCTCCATGCAAGGCCCAGTCCCCATTACTACATGGCAATTAGCAAGAAGTGCTGGAGTAAATGAGACTTTGAACTCGTCAAGGGCAGAGGAGTTTTGTTCTTTTTTTCATTCTTGAACCCATAATTTGTCAGCCCCAAGACAATCAAAGTGGGAAACATCCATTCTTCCCATTAGGCTAGAGCAGTGCCTCCTGATTGAAATATAATATGAGCCACTAATGTGAGCCACATACGTAATTTAAAATTTTCTAGTTTCACTAAAGAGAGGAAAAGAAAAAGGTGAAAGTAATGTTAATAATATATTTTATTTAACCCAATGTATTCAAAATATTGTCACCACATGTGATCAACATAAAATAATATTTTAAATTACTTGTTCATATTAAACATTCAAACACTGATGTGTATTTATACTTACTGCATATCTTAATTCAGACGAGCCACACATCAAGTTCACAGTAGCCACATGTGACTAGAGGCTGCTCTCTCAGACAGACAGGGTTAGAGTATCCGGGTTCACGCATTTCCTGGTCTGAGCCTCAGTTCCTTTATGCTTCGAATCTTCAAATGTGTCCCTATACGATACTCAGAAACTTTGGAAAACTTGTTTAGGCAAAGATCATGGTGCCCATTTGGACTAATAAGAGACCTGGGTAGAATCAGATATCATGGTGTCAGAAGTTACAAATAGAATCATATTGGCCCTTATTAGAGTGGTTAAAATTCTTTACGTCTTTCATTTTATTTGATTCACCTGGTTGAGTTGAGTGGCCAGAAGGGAAAAACCTAAGATTGTTTAGTGTAACACAATGTAACTTTAAAAGCTGTCATATTATCTAATTCCCCTGAGGTCCTCTTTCCAAAGTAAGTTTAGTTCCAATTAATTTATAAGAATCATTTATGGTTTTCTTCTATAAACAATTCTTATGAATTATTGGAATAGCACATTTTCTAACTTATTTTGAGAAGAGAACTTCAGTCATTTGGTGCATCTCAAAATTGCATGGAAGGATATGCCCATAAACCAGAAATGCTACTACTATTTGAGGAAAAAAAAAAAAAGAAAAGCTGGCTTCTAGATTCTTTCGTTTAGAAATTCTTTTTCATATAGTTACTTGATGTCTACTCTACATGTGCTTTTAGGAAATAATTTCAATGAAAAGACACTTTGAATTTAGTAATATTTTCATGCATATAGTTTTTGGCAATTATATGCTCATTTAAAAATGTAGATCCTGGAATATTTTGATACTGTGTCCTGAAAGAGAAAAATACATGGGATCAAAATTAGGTATAGTTTGCCACATATTTATTCATGAATTCAACGTAAGTTTCCTACCCTAAGAAGGTATCAGAATATTTTCATCATGTTGGTTTAGGATTCCACCTCATATTTCCAACTAAGTGTTGGATTTATTAATATTTCTTATGCATTTAGAATCTCTCTGTAATTAGGTCACATAAGGAGGTTAGTAGAGATTAAAAACTTGCAAATTAGGTTGCTGTTTCCAAACACATTTTGAGATAAATTTACATGTGCGTGTGTGCCATTATAAAATAAGTATTATGTCTATTTGCATTTGCTTTAAATTTTCAGATCAAGTGAATAATCTCACCTACCTATAAGAGATGGCAGATGAAAGTAACTTAAACAAACTTTGAAACCCAATTCCAATTTCTTTCACACTGTGTTCAATTAAATGCCCAATTAATTTAAATGGATGGACTGTAAATAAAGCAGTGCACATGATTATCATCTAATTGGCTCTGGCCAACATTATAATGTTCTCATTAGTGAGTTGTATGGTATCCTGAGGCTCATAATGAGTAATCAGGGTACACATGATTGGCATGTAGCTGTCTGGATGCAATTACTCAATGCAATAAATCAGCACTAGGACAAAATTTGCAGTAGATAAAGGAAGAAGAATACATAGCCAGCTGGTGAATTGGCAGTTCCCTCCTATTTATAATTCAGGTACAGCTCCTACTCCCAGATACAAAGAGATAAATGTGAGGACAACAGAATAGCTACAGATAGAAAGGGAAACGTTCACCCAAGGTGACCCATAACAAGTGCCTACAATTATTAAGAATGACTACAGAAAAGAGAAAATAATGCTATTGTATTGGTTAGGAGTATATATTTTTGATATACCAAGTATGAAATCAAAGTAAGAGATAAACCATGTTTTCATAAAATTCCTTTGAAGTTGAAAATTCAATTAATCATTTGAATATACCTCAAGATAACATTCACAAAGCATTTTATAATTTAGAAAACATTTTGCTTTTATAATCTTTGTAAATTATTGTGAAGCCATCTAGCAGGCTGCAGGAAAATAATGCAGCTGTAAGTTGCATTCATTGTTTTATATATATATATATATATATATATATATATATATATATATATATATATATATATGTATATATATGAGAAGTCTCCACATCAGGCATTGTAGGTTTTCTCATTGGACACCTAATCCTACCCGCTTTTCCTTTGCTTGCCTCTATTACAGAAGTTGGAAAGTAATTACCTTCCCAGACTCCCTTGCAGCTAGGGGAGGCCATGTGATACTGTTCTGGTCAATGAAATATAGGCACAAGTCTCTATGAAGGATGTCCCTTCTGGAATAGAGACTGTGTTAAAGAAATCCTGTTTTCCTTCCCCACTTCTTCTTTCCTGGGTGCACAGTAGCCATGCTGTGGTCATTTGGATGTGACTATGAATGGCAGAACACGAATACAAACTGAGCCTGATTTCCTGACATCTTTGAGAAGTTGCTCCAGCCTGGATTGCCTACCTCCAGCCATCCTTTTACACAAGAAAAATATACCTCTCAGCTTGTTTAAGTCCTGAAGTCATTTTTCATAGTTGTAGTTGTTGTTAATTATGGATTAACTCAATCTTAATAGATACAGTTAGATTTTTATTAATAAAAATACTGAAACATAAGTATAAAGAAAATAATGCCGTGTTGAAGTATTGGTGTGTGTTTAAATGGCCTTAAAATATGACCTTTACATCTGGAGGTATTCAAAAATTATTGATTAAAAGAAGGAATTAATCACAGACTTTTTTCAAATGTCACTGCTATGAAAAGGAGCTATCACTGGATTCAAATCCTTGCAGCTCACCTAGTGGTTTTCCAGGAACATTCCATGTACCCTGCTTTATTATTCTTTCAGTGCACAAGAATTTTACTTAGGGACTTGGTGTTTTGTGATTATGCTTTCTCATCCTCTCACGTGATAAAATTGGTGTTAGACTGGAAATGATCTGGATTCCATTGGCAGGATATAGCCACAGTTGAAAAGAAAGTGATTCAAGAAGAGGATGAATTTGAAACGAGTAGGTTAGAAGAGATGGGGAATAATATTACCAGGTAACTTGTAGCTGCATATAGTCTCAATATATATATAATATAGCCAGATATAGTATCTATGAAAGGCAGTGATGGGTGAAAGCAATGTCTGCCTTCCAAGCCCACAGGCCAGAGATAACCCAGCATCACAGCTATAGCAGGTAAGTCTGGAACCCCTGGGGATCTCCCCCAGGGAAAGGCCTATATTGAACTCATCCCTGCATATCTAGCACCTAAAGGACCATAATAAGTGTTTGTCAGGTAGATGGGTAGAGGGATTAGAAAGAAAATAAAACCATGGACAGAAGGGGCCCTGTTTGAGCCTCTAAGAAGATTTTAGAAGCTATTTGAAACTGGATCTCTAATTTTCATTTTGCATGCTCATCCTCAAAAATCTTGGCATAATACACATATAATTTGGTATTAGAATTGTGTTGCATTCAAGGAGCACATTACAACAGCCATGAAGAATTAAAAAGGAAATTTTATCTTTATGTCTTGGAGAGCTCCATAATAAGTCCACAATGAACTACTGTACTAAAATGCTATTTCAAATTTAGTCACTTTCCCCACACAGTGCGGTTGGTTTAACACTGCCAACTCTCCTCCCACAAAGCAAACTTCTCCTTCCCTTCTTCTCACTCAGCCTGTTATTATATATAGCCTTTTAGTATCTCTTTCAGCAAGAAGAAGAAATGGAGCTGGTAATTTAACTATAAGATCTCTTTTGTAAGAGAGGTGAGCAGAAACTCTGAATATTCTCATGTTAACAACTTTGCCCTATAACATTAGTTATATTATTTCACATCTCCATGCATCTCTTTTCATAGCTATAAAATACAGATTCTAATTGGAATAGAATGTTTTAAAGACTGAAATGTAATATATACATCTAAAGTTGTTTGTTAAAGAAGCAAATTACAAAATGAAGTACTCTTTAGGATTTACAGACTGTTCATGGCATGTAAGTAAAATTTAGTGTGCTCTGGCTCTTCATCCAATTTCATTGAATGAGATCCTTGGAGTTGTAGAATGTCAGAGCTGAAATGAACCTTCCATTCTAAGCCCATTCTAAGCCCCTGATTTGAGAAATTAGTCAACTGAGCTCACAAATGTTAAGTCGCCTCCCAGCATCACAGTGGTTAGATGCAGAATCAGATTACAGCATGGGTCTTGCTACCAAACTCTATACTCTTTTGTACTTCTACCTGTCTTTGAATTTTCTAGCACCTGTCCCTTGTGTTCTGATACCCTTTAGGACCCACAGAGGGATATGTGGCACTACCTCTTGACTGGCCGGCACGAGCAGGGCATCAGTGTTCCAGTGCTAAAAGAATAAGATGCACAATTACATCTCATAAACTCAGACAGAGACATTTACTTTTCCTTTGAAGAAGTCAATGCAGTCTTCATATAGAAAGACAGCAAAACCTCTACCATTTCTTTCATACAAAAAAAAAAAAAATTGTTAAAAGGCAGAGTTTGGAATGGTTCTGCAGCAAAAGAAATTTGGAGGGTCATATGCTTTTAAGGTAGAATTATTCAGCTTGAGGGCAACGGTGGTGTCTATGACAGACAGTGATGGGTGAAAGCAATGTCTGCCTTTAGATGACTCCTATTAATAGCAGGATGTGTGAGCAAGAATGACAATCGGGCCAATGTTGTTCATAAGACAGAGGCTGAATCCAGGAAAAAGTCATTTCTTTAGATAGAAGTTAGCATGTGACTTTTCCAATTGATGTGCAAAGGTAGGTGAGAGCCAGAGGAGGAAAGAAGCTCATCCTCTTATAATAGTTCTAGGTTTTTGTTCCAGACACACATATGGCCTTCTCCTCCTGCAGAGTGTGCAGATCATTCCAGGGCAGTGGCTTCTGCTCTCCCTTGGGCCAGCACTGGAAATGGGCCGAGGTACTGCTGGAGCGAATGCCGCTCATGGCAGTCCCTGGTCTGTGCCACTGAGCCCACTCGGCAGGACCAAATCTGCTGCCCGGCACTCATCACCTTCCCTGTCCCGGCAGCTCCTTCAGACAATGTTCCTTGGGGAAATAGCGAGGGTTTTAAACTGAAGACAGCTTCTTTTCAGAAATGGCATGGCAAAATGTTAGAAGGAAAGAAAAGATGCTAAGAAATTTAAAAACTCAAAACAGAAAATAACTAATCAGCTTTCTGTTATCCTTTGTAACCTCAGCCTTTGAATTTTCTCCCACCTTGAGAACAGTCACTTCTGTGCTACCAAAGGAAGGGAGATGTGATTTCTTCTAAGTGGTAACTGTGATCTCCGTCAAAGAACAGCAAGGACAGTAATTAGTGCTCCACATCACACCAGCCTCAAACTGAACAGAAACTACATTTGTCCTTCGCAGAGTTAAAATGAAGCACTTCTAATTCTTACAACTTTCCCACAAGTGGCTGCCATTTGGCAGAGGTTTCTGGAGTTGTTGCTTTCCTGCTGTTAACAGTTGTTGTTTTTTTAAGTAAAACAAAATAAAGTCTTTTTTTTTTTTTTTTTTTTTTTTTTTTTAATTAATAAGTAGCACCACATCACCTTCAGTGTGGAATCACCACTGGAAAGCATTAAAGGTAAGAGGACAGGGAAAAATTAGAAACACCGCCTTAGTTTCTTGGCAACACTGAGTTCCAAGTATTCATCTAAAAAGCTGTTTGCAATTTCCAAAGTGACTAGGACAGTCAGTCAAGGAGGGCAAAATCCTCAGATGCAACTGGACACCAGTAATACTTTTTCAAACAGTTTCTGAATAGCCACAGAAGTACTGGTGTCCAGCATACAGGTATGGCTGACCCAGACAGACAAGCAGGCTGACTTGGTCAGAAAGTCATCCAGCCATCCAAAATGTCATTATGATGATTGGGTAAAACTCCACTCAGTTCTGTGGTCCTTAGAGGGTTTCCAGGACACAATGCAGAAAGGGGAAACCCAGACTCCCTGATCTGAGGCAACAGAGCTAAGAGTCTGGGGAGACCAAGGCAGCTAGAGCTCACAGGACAGTGGACAAGAGAAGGGAGCTGCACAGAGAAAGAATCCCAGATCTGTAGAGGGTTTCCCTCAAAAACGCAACAGAGTCTACTGATAACTTTTTATAGTCACTTTAATCCTTCAAGCCCCAGAAAGGTTTAATGTCAGTTACCACACAAGTTAAAAATGTCTTTTAAATGTGTAAAGATCACAATGGGATTTACTTATCACCATGAATGTTTTATATCTTGTTAACAGTAACTATTACTATTTTTTTCATCTGGAACGTGACATCTGTGGGATAATCAAAAGATCCCTGGGCTGGGATGAGAATACTTTGTCCATGTTCTGCCAACAAATCAATTTTTTCATATAAAATAAAGCAGTTAATTCCAATTCATGTTGTCTCACAGGAATGTGGTACAGTTGACAATATTTAAAAAGTCCTTTTTTTTGCGGGTTGTGGGGAAGTACTGTGGCACTTGCTCTGTGCTATCCAGTTCAGTAGCCACTAGACACACATGACTGTTTAAATTTCAATGAATTGAAAGTGAAGAAAATCATAAAATGGAATTCCTCAGTGGCATTTGCTGCATTTCAGGAGCTCAAGAGCCACATGTGAGTACCGACTACCATTTTGGACAGCACAGATATAGAATATTTCCATCATTGTAAAAAGTCCAATTAAAAAGTGCTGGAATATGTAGTTTTGATATAATTAAGAAACAAACCACATTTTAAAACCAAGTTTTTTGACGTTTTCTTATACCAAGTTTTTTTACATGTGAATCTACCAATTTGATCTTGAATTTATTTACAGACTTTGAATAAATATAAAGCATTTAGAACTATAACTTTCAAGGGCATCTCTTATAATAATTTTTTAATTGCTCTTCTGCTGTACTGAAATAGATCCAGAGAAGGCACCAATTTAACCTTCTAAGACAGATGTCCAATCAATAGGTTGTCAAAGGAAAGGGATTCAACACTCTTTTTGATAGCTAGTTTCAGCAATAATAAAGTCCTTTGCATTTCTTTTCAAAGATATGCTTGCTTGGACAGTTTCTCAAGTCATTTGTCTAGATTTTCACCCTGAAAACTCATGATATTGACATTTTTCTCCTGAATATGTAGATGTGTAGACATTTTGAATATATGGATATAATAACAGCATGTCAAATGAGCTCAAGTCCACTTACTCTGGCAAATAAATTAGAAGCAGAAGAGTCTATTCCATTATTATTAAAAGCAGACATTTCCTCCAAGGCTGTGAGAAGCTGTTCCCCTTGCTGCCTAAGCAGTTGCAACTGCAAAAGCCATTTACCACCATATGGACCCCTCCAGGAGACTTCAACGAGAGTGAAAAGGGAAATCTCATCACATGGGGACTCGGGGGTTTTATGGCAGATAGGGGTAGAGTTGTTGGGGATTAATTATAGAAAACAAGCCCACAGCTCGTCCTATTCCCCTTCTGAGGATGATGTATCACCCAGCAGACAGCACTCACTGTGTGGTGGCTGAAAGAGCTTCTCTCTGGCAACCGAGAAGGGATTTATGGTGGAGGCAAGCACTGTAGCAGGATCCCTTGGCTACTTACCAATGCCCCAGTTTCCTCAGGCCTTGGGAAGAGCAGGCTGAGACTGTATTGGGATGGAGATTCTTCATGATTAACATTACTAATCTAAAATGAAACTTGGACAAGGAGCTCTTAGACAGGAATGAGATCTCTGACAAGTGCAGAAGAACATGTCATGAGGTCAACGCATCATAAAGTGTGAAAGGATTGAAGTGACCTTCTAAGGACAACTGAGAGTCTTGGACCAATGAACAGAAGTCACACATTAGGAATGAGTCGTCTCTCTTTCATCCCAAATGTCACATCAACATGAGACAAATTTCATTCTTAAGATAATCTTTCTTCACACCTCAGCTTTTTGCTTAGGAATTACCCAATCACTGAAATCAAGTGCAAGTACCTTTTAAAAAGAAAGCTATTAAGTGTGTTTTGTAAAAGCAACAGAATATACTCTATAAATACACTTAGAAATGGACCAATAATTATGGTTTTGTTACCCTTAGCTAATATGTTATCAAATAGCAGTCACTTGCAGTGTTATGTTTCATAAATATGGGTTATTTAATATGTCATCTAAAAGAAATCATGAACTGATATTATTGAAAAAAGTTACAGGAAACATTATGGTAGATAAGAGGTCACTAAGATATGTAGCAAAATCTGATTCAAAATACACTTGATTGATATGACAGAGTAATCAACTTAAAAGTCTAGAATTACTAGGTCAATTAGACAAAAAAAACCTTACTGAGAAATTCTTAATATAATATTAGCATTCTATCATAATAATTTTCTAAAGTAAAGCTGTAGATTTCATTCACAGTTCAGTATCATAGAGGTTAACCCAACTAACAGTATAAGCATTTAGTAGTTTTCCTGGGTTGGAGCATGACCTTGAGGAAGTCATTTGATTTTCCTAGTTTTAAAAAATTGGCTCTTAAAGATAAAGTATAAAGATGTCATGAGGAGATGAGCCTTTTGGGGTAAACAGTGTTCTAAGCAGAGTATCTTCAGCAGCATTTATTACAATATTGGAAAGTACTACTGTAAAACAGGGAACAGGAGTTAAGCAAAGGTTCAAGCCCAGACAGTAGCCTGTCCTGTTTCCTTTTCTCTGAATATGTATCCATACCTAGAACCACCACTGGCCTCCTCAAGATGCTCATGCATGGTGTAAGTCAAACAGGATGTGGCATATTAATGTCATTTTTGGAAAAATAGCTGATTTACATAGCAATTGTCATAGAACCTACATAAAATTTTATGGATTTTTACTTCTTGAAAGTGAAGAAATACAACATTGTGTAATGGAAACATGTGTTCGAATATTAGGGTTTTAAATCCTGTCTGCCGGTGGTGTAACAAAAGCGAGTGCTTTTACCTGAAGAAGCCTCCATTTCCTTATCTGAAAACTGAGGGGTTTGGATTTGACCGCCACTAAGATACCCAGAACCACCCAAAGCAGCTGAAGATGATAAAGACTTCTGATGCTTGGACTCCTTGTTTGGGTGCTGCAGACTGTGATAAAGAGATAGTGCCAGCAGCCCTCCCACCTGCACTCCAGGTGGGAGTGCAGGCCCTCTATTGCCCTATCATGTGATTTTTCAATAAAAAATACAGAAATTCTGATTTTGATGTCAAATGTGATGGGTTTTACATGTTGGCAACTAACTTAAAATAGAAAAAAATAAAAAAGACTACTGTGAAGACCAAACTAAATATACCTGCAGGTGGGAATGAAATCTATGGCGGCTGCCCAGTGCCCTCTGATTGGAAGCCCCCAGGCTCTCCCTGCTCTGTGTTTCTATTGGAAGTTGGAGGAGGAGGGTCATCCTGGGACCACAGAGCGCTGACTCAGCACAACTCTAATCAATCTTCTTTTCACTTGGTTTCATTAGCATGTGGATACAGTAGGGAATTAGAGCAACCACAGTCAGTGGAATGGACGCACTTTTACAGAAAGACAGCACATAAAATAAATGCTCTGCGTGAGTGGGGATTTTGATGGCATGGTAGAGCTGCAGTGTGCACAATGAGGCCATGACACAGAGGAGCCGGAAGCTCAGCTTGTAGCCGTTTTCGCCTCGGCAACTCCTGAGAAACATCTCTGAGTTGATTGCAAAGCCCAAGCCGAAGAGGACCCCAAGGTTTCTCACTAGTCCAGCAAAAGGCGTGGTGTCAATGTGAATCCAGTCGGGGTTGGCACACCACTTCTTGGCTATGGGCACAGACCACAGCAGGTCAATATCAAGCAGTCTGAGAAGCAGGTAAAAGCCAAGTGCAAACAGGAAAAGGAAAAGGTTGGTTTTCAGGTATGTGCTGAGGCTGGCTGTCTGGATGCCTGGAGTGTGTTCAAAGGCCTCTGCCACAAGCATGCCTGGGGATGAGAAAGAGACACTGAAGGTAACCATGTGCCCCTGAGCCCCCCAGGAATCAGTCCTCTCTGCATTAAAAAATGTAGCTATAGTTTTCACTGATGAAGGGTTTTAGACACCTAGATTCTATCGATTTTCCAAAGTTTTTTGTTTTGTTTTTTAATTGGTTTGCTTTAAGGCAGTAACTAAAACACACACTTGCCTCATGGTCTTTTCGCCACCTATATTATGACAGGGGGATCTTTCAGGAATCCCTGGCCCTGAGTGACAACCCATTCTATAGGCAGAGCACTGATCTAGGTGCTTGTAATTAGTATTTCAGTTGCGTAGCCAATTAACAGCCTTTGAAAAGCATGTGAGGCTGAATGGCAGAAACTCAATCATGGTGAATGGCGCTTCAGGAATACAAAGCAGCTGCTAAATGAATTCCATAGTCATGTAATAATCACTGCAGGTGTTTCAGAGACTGGCATGGTGTGCAGGTTGGAATGCCATTATTAAGTCTCCCAAAACAAGACACAAGCAGGCTGTCTGAAGCGGTGGTTTGGGAATTGGACTTAGTTCTAGTTACACTTCGGAGAAGCCCATCTCACTAAGAGGTTAACGTTTATCCCATTAAGTGAGACCGTGCCATTGTGTACATGGAGGATTTGAGAGGTGTGTTGAACCACTTAAGCTCCCAGGTAGCATTAAGTATCAGTAGCGCGGCAGAATTACCTGAGAATGGAGATCTGATTACCAGGGAGAATCTGACAACATAAAACAAAGCTTTCAAATGACATTAAAGCTTTTAAATGACACAACCAAAGGTAAGTGATCATATTTACCACCAATTACTCCAAGAATAACTTGATGAGGAAAATGTGTTGCTATGAATACTCTTGAGATGCAGACACTGATTTGAATCAACCAAAAAAGACTCCAAAGAAATGACCAGGTCAGTCTACGGTGGAAGAATAGATACAAGCGTAAAAAGTAAAGAAATTGTATCACTCATAAAATTAGGGGGGTGACACCAGATGACCTTTCTCAGAGGAATTGTCTAGCTGTGACATAACATCAAAATTCTTGAGTCTTTTTTTCAAAATGTTGTTTCCATGTGCTCCATAGGATTTGAAAATCTTTAACAGAGGTTTCTACATTTATCAATGCATTAAACTTAACCAGTGCTATATGCTGAGATTTTAATAAATGCTATAAAAGGAACCCAATTTGATACCCTAATAATTATTTTAATGGAGTAGGTAAAATTCAAATTGGGGGAATTACTAATATCCAGAATGATCAAAAATGAATTGTATCAATTTTTACTCCCTGTTATGTGTGCATCCTCTTTACTTTCCTCTCTCAACCTTTTTTTGCCTGAAGAAACTCACTGGAGAGGCAGCTGCCACTCTGATGAAAAGCACATGAGCATTCTCTCAAGGACAAGTTTTCATTGTTTTTAATTTCAGACTCAAAAGAGTCCCGATTCCTTGGCTCTTAAGATATAGGAAACAAGGAACAAGGGAACTGACCTACAGGTATATATACTTTAGATTAGAAACAGCAATGTACAAAAACCTAAAAAATATTAAAATCCAAGCAATGCCTGTTACTTTAATTAAAAAATTAGCAATATTGAATTTTAAGATTCCTTGGGGGTTCTGAGTGGTTTGTTCCTGATAATCAGACCAAACTTTGGTTATTGAACAACTAAGGAATAGAGAGAAATGAGACTTCCAAAGAGGAAGTGAGCAGGGGTTTCCACATGGAAAAAGAATAAACAAGGATTTGGTAATAGTAAGGCAAGGAGTAGATACTAAATACATTTTGATGTTTGAAGAAATGTTGCAGTTATAAAACTCAAAAAAGAATTATGAGAATTTTTTTTCAAAAAGAAAACAACTATTTTTCCAGGTTTGGAAATTGGAAGAAGAAATGAACTACAGAGAAAACATAAAGCTTATATCTAGATTCCTATTTTGAGAAATTGTCTGTAGATGGAAAATGCTAATTTTTTAAAATTACAACAACTTTTTACTGTTGTTGCTTTTGGATAAGTCATACAGTGCATAGTCTGTCGCATTAGAATAAACTTTAAACATGCCCAAATTCATCTGGTCATTGGGTTCTTATATTATCCAATACTACTCTCAAAAGTGGACTATATGATGGATGTTGGAAATTTTTCATTTTGAAAGAACTTTGGTATATGTGTTAGTATTTTTTTAAGCAATTAACTGAAAAATCTTATCTCAAGTAGTTTATGAGCAAATTGATGCTCAGGATTGTTTTAATAATAGTTAAAGTATTAATATTTCAGGAAAGAAGAGAAGGAAATAGCCCAATTCTTAGAAAAATTTTGAGTAATCTTAAAGTTCTAGGTATTTCTGAACATTACAAATCTACTAACATTAAATCTACTGACATTCAAATTTAAGTTTGTCTCTAGAAAGCTTTTAATTAAAAAGTTTGCATAGTCTTTAAAGCTAGACTACGTTATTTATGTCAAAAACATTGGCTAATCAAAGAAAGAAGCATAATTGTCCTAATTTAAATGATGCATTCAAGTGTAATGATGATTCTTAAAGTTTCTAATTAATCTTAAAGCAAGGGAATGTACATGCCAAATTATTTCCTTATATGTAGATAACTTATTTACAAGCTACCAAAGTGATTATTATACTATGGAGACCCAAAAGCAATTTTAGCAAATCATTAATCAATTAAACATTTCCCACCCTATAATGTGGCAATAGCTGTGAGGTAATTAGGACATTATCTTAAAGCAAAATATTTATTTTCTACTCATTTTGTTATTTTGGTTATGATGGAATAGACTAAGCACATTTCAAGAACTGAAAATACACTAAAATAAATTTTTAAAAGGACTTTTCTGTATTCAAAGCTGACATGTTCCAGTGCTACAGAAACTGGAGCAATGCTGACCTGTGCAGAGTGGTAGATGGCTTATCCATCCCGCTGACAGTATGGCTCAGGGCAGCGGTTACCATGACGTACCAGACACACGATGAGCCCATTGCATGGCCAGATGGACTTCCTGTAAGAACAAGTGTCAATCCATTTGAAAGGTGGGTAACAGAGTATCAACATCAGAAGTGGACAGTAGAGTAGCATATTAGTCATAAAAATTACAAATAACTCAGAAACAAACCACAGGGCACAGGCTATATACAATGTCTAGACATAGGTAGAAATAAAGAAAATTGAGTTAAATTGAGCTTCAAAACACTATATCATTTCCGCCCCCCCCCCCCCCCCCAGTTTTCAAGTTCATCAAATTCCAGAAATTAATATGTTCAAGGTTAATTAAGAACTCAGGGTGTTGCACCAAAATCTGCCATATCTCTCTACTCATTCTTTATATCTAATTGTTTTCAATTGATGAGAAAATTAAAGTACTTGTATTGGATCTTGAATCAGTTTATTTTCCTTGGGCTGAAAAGTCAAAGATCTAAAGGGTATTACTGCTATGTCTGATTTACCAATGGACTACTACACGCTAGTACCAGCAGTTACCTCTATGCCTGTCTTGTGGGCAGCCGCTTCACTGGGAGTCTTTGTTATGAAATACATGAGGAAAAGCTGTAAAGGGGACATCAGTCCTGCCAGAAGAAGCCTGCAGACAGGTAGCCTTTCTACTCCCAAAATGTCCTTCCCAGGCAGCTTGATTTTTTAAAAAATCACTTTACTTTGATATTCTCCCTGAGTCTTTACCAAGTGGAGATCTATTCAGGTTAATCACCAGTTTCTTTTTGAAAAACACTAAGTTAAACCAAACAAAGACAAATATATTTCTTGTAGATCTATTTCTTTCAAATATATTTCTTATGCAGGAATTTTCAGAGACTTTTATATGCTTAAGTGAGTTATACATCTCCAAGGAGTGAATATAGGATGCAATGTATCTTTTTTCTTCTTCTTCTTCTTCTTCCCCGCCCCCCCCCCCCCCCCCCCCCCGCAAATGTCTCAAAAGATAGAACATATGTGGGAAGTGCTGGGATTTTTTAAAAAAGTAACACTTCAACTGTCTCAAAAGTTATCTATCCATTCACCCACCCATTCATCCATCCATCCCACACTGATTTCACAAAGATAAAAACACACACCATCCCTGACCTGATGGAACACACAGTCTACTGGAGGAGCCAGATATATAAAGAATTAATTATAGTACAGTGTGATAGTAATATAACAGATGGGTAATACTTTTGTGAGAGCAAAAAAGAAAGATATTCAGACAACTCACTAGGAACTTACACATTCACTATATTCAGGGCTAATTTCAAAGGATTGAAAATGGCAAGGATTTATGTAATAAACTATGGTGAGGTATAACACATATTTATAAATTAAAACAACATCAGTAATTTCCTTTATGTACATATTTCAAAAAACTTTTTTATAGTCTTAAATTCAACTTCTATAGTAAAGGTTGTACACTCATACAGAATCTTACTTGCAATAATAATTTTTTAAAAAGTGGCCCAAGAAGCCTAGTTACATACTTACATACAAGAGAAAAAAAAATTTAAAGAAATCATTGTAAGTTCAGAGATATCTTTACTGACGATAGTAATACCGGGAAGTCCTTACCTTTCTTACAGAAAACTTGTCTATTTTTTCCTCATTCATGAGATTTTCAGAAGACCTATAATTACTTGAAAGTTGCTCAACAGGAAAGAAATCAACATTTCTAGGATTTTAATATAGTTCTTTGGCAACTTGTTTCAGCTGTTTGTTGTTTGTTTTAGTTCCAAACCATTACATTGTTCCAAAAAATAAATACCAAATATAAAACCATTTGAGTAGTCTCCTAACTTACCCTTCTATAGATAACAATGAAATTTGATTATTCATAAGACTTCTTTTCTTTCCCATTAGCAATTTTTATGCTTATAAACTTTTAGCACCCTCACTGATTACACTTTCTTTGATACTCTCTCTGATATCATACATTTATTAGATAATAATCATACATAATGACTCCCTGTTGGAATATCTTTAGTAACTTGATTGCTTACCTGGACCTGTTTCGCATGTAGTGGGAAACTGTTCAAGGCATGGACTTGAGTGATTTAGGTAAATCTGAGTTTCTTGGACCCACCAATAAGGCCGATGACCAAATAATATCCTGTATTTAAAGAAATATAAATATGCATATATTTAAACACACAACCATTACTTAATTGGAGACTAGTTATTTTCTCCTATAAAAATGATTCAAGCAGAGGGCTGATAGGGAGAGCTCATGATTAAAAAACTTTGGAAGAACTTGAGTTCTGGTCTGTCTCTCAGTTTAGAGGATGACAGTCATTTGGGGTTTGGGCATTCTTTCAATAAAAGCTTTCAATAAAAACAGGGCCTTTTTTCCTTGTAGGGGAAGTCCTGTGGGTGTTTTGGGTACTTAGACTAGGAATATCAAAGTGGTCCCTGGAATCATCAGTCTTTTCATTATAGTGCTGTTCATTTAACTAACTTCTTGTCTAATCACAGCATATGTGTTACAGGATTTTGGAACTTACTTGTACATTAGTATACAGTTGTATATAAATGTACATTTGTATGTAAGCATACATTTCTATGGTTTTTGTGAGTTCTATTTATGAATTGGTGTTTCAAGTTAACTGATACGTTTGAAAGATTTTCCAAGTAAAACTATATGCATTTAAAATGTGATTATTAAGCCAAAGCTATAAATTTAAGAATAAGCTGTAGGAAAAATGAAACAAAACAGAAATCTTACCATTTAAAAATAAGATTGAACCAATCCCCAATGACTGCTACCCATATCATCTTGGTTCCAACTGTCTGATTAAGTTGAAACCAAAGTGGAAAATAAATAGAAAAGATATTCCGGGGGTCTCCAACATTAGACATAAAATTTAGAAAATTGTAGTAAGCTCGGTAATCCTTTTGCAAATGCTGAATAACGAGCACTCCATTCCTATGCAGGAAATCCATCTTGAAAGAGAGACAATTCTAAACATAGAGCAATTGGAGCTGAAGTGCTCTGAGCCCCACCATTTTTATATGGTATTCTCGTGGCGTGTCCAGTCATTACCACAACATGTGATGCTGACCATCTGTGGAGAGGGCACGTCAGCCCTTGTCTGCTGGAAATCTTGTCTATTTCTGATTTTAATTGGAGCCAAAGAGGTGAAGTGCATGCTGATCTGTGGCAAGTCAAGAGGAAATTTGGGTAGAGCTACAATGGATTTCTTATGCAACCTCCCTTTTGCATGAACAGTTGGATCGTGTTTGCTTGAAATTTTTTGCACAGTTCATTTCCTTCAAGGGCAGAGACATTAGCAATTTCTCTGCTTGACCAGAAGACTATGCAGATAATTACTGCATGTCAAATAGCCCTTAAAGCCATGCATTTTAATTTAAAATAGACGGTGGCTCTTGGACTATTTTATTGTGTCTTTGAGGAAAGCAGAGGAGTAAATATCTGGGCATGAAAAATTTATGTGAATGACAGAATATTTTCTGATCACAGACTTTTAAATAAAAGTATTTTGATATTTCTTTATTAACAAAGAGGATGATGTGATGTATATGGAATAGAGAAGGAAATACATAGAATACATGAAATCTAGAAGGAAATGTATTGCTTTTTAATTATGAGGCAAGAAAACGGAGATGGAAGTCACTTGGTCAATACAACTGTGTTAGGACTGAGTCACATTTTTATTGATTAGAGAATACAATGGAGAGTATTGGGGCGCGCTTACGTGAGAGAAGGAGGACTAGACTTCAAATGGCTTTTGACCAATCAGGAAAACGTTTTGCTGGAAACAGAGTGTTCAGTAGACTCACGTGGGATGCACCAAAACAAACATGTAGATTGGGAATGAACAGAAAGGCAACTCAAAGAGAACTGTGGATCCAAGTCACAAGTGAGATGCTGGATTTAGAGAGCTGAATTATGTCCATGAAGACTAATGTGAAAACAGCCCCATCAGGTGGTGCTGGGTACAGGTAGGAAACCTTACTTGTTACCTTACCATTCAGATTGTTGTCTTTGCTAATCAGACCCTCCTTCACGAGGAATCTTCTTCACATGCTGCAAATATCACTTTGAATTTCTCTGTTGTCAAGATTTCAGAGAATCTATCTATCTCTAGAATTAAAGAAAAACCTAATCTAATGAGAAATTATACAGCTGGTGACAGTTTGTATACACACTTGGTATTGTGGGCCAGAAGAGGTGAAGCGATGGTGACAATCGAAATGCGCTCCTCTTAAAACCGGGCAGGGTGATGGCAGCTTTCCTTACTGAGTTTTCTGTGATGCTCACCTGGAGGGAGCTTAAAATACAGCCTGGATTCTGTGGATGAGAACTCCGGCTTGACAGTCACAAAGTGAGATTGCAAGCAGCACCATGTTGTTTTTTAGAAAGTAACTTAAATGGCTGCCAGGAAATCAATATGAATCTCTATCTATGGTGAGAGCCGTACCAGTCTCCTTTATAGTTCTTATCATTTCAGTAGGAGAATAACCAGGAAGTAGTCAGCCAGCACTGGACTTCCCCATGTTTTACCCTTCCTCCAGGCAGCCCATGAATTACACCCACTCTCCGTTCTCCCACTAGTGTGCTAATCTGATCCAAATGGTGTATGTGTTGGGGTAAAATTAATTGTGCTGAAAACTCGGGTGTGCATTAGAATATCTTGCATTTATGCTCTTCCAATTATTTAAAATATTGTATCTTATTATCCTTTAAACACACTCTATCTTATTATCTGATTTTAACTTCACAATGGTCCAATAATCCTCATTTTAGTGATAAGGAAATGGACAAGTAACCTTCCTCAGGTCATTTCTTTAGTGCAGTACCCCTGTTTGAAAACTAAATTTTATTTCCAGAGCAATGCTTCCTCCTAGTCTAGGCTGTATGCAGGTCACCTCAGGACAACGTTGATGAGATTTAAAACAGCTGCAAAATGAATAATAGCTGATGCTATAGTCAGCTTGTTTTAAATGCTTTCAACTACCGAGACCTCCAATTCAACCACAAGCACATCTGGCCAGCTGCCAGATCACTAGGAGAACTTCATAGACATAATCACCACTTTGAATTTCTGTTGGCTTAGTCCATCATTTGACAGGAGGGATGCAGTTGTTATGGGTTCAGTGGCTACTGTTACCTTCTCAGTCTCTGACATCTTCCCTGGAGGAAATATCAAGTGGCACTAAGATAGGCACTCAGAGCTTGAAGATGGCTCTGATGCCCTTCTGCTTCAGATGGCGCTGAGACCCAGCAGACATTTTCTTCTCTGGAAATCGTTAAGTATGGGAATAAGGGAAGGCTGCCCAAATAAGAACAGAGGCTGTTTATTCTGAGCTTGCTGTAGCAGAGAGTCAGCCACCATCACTTGCATTTGACAGACTCAGAAGCAGGCAGTGGAATAGGAAAGCTCGATAGTGAACACAAGGAAAGCCCCAGGCCTGCTCTGGTTAGAGGTTGTTGGCACGGGCAAGCTGGACATGGGTTACCTAGAAGCAGAGCATCTCATGTGATTGATTAGGATGCATATTTGGCTTTCTCTGATTGGTCCTGAGTTGGAAGCAGAGGCAGAAAATAAGGAACCTGATAGTCATTGACCAATTCTGCCCATTCTGGGCAGGTTGCTTTAGAGGCTGTGGATCACAGTTCTATTGTCATATTTGGTCTGTCCATTGTCCATTTGTATATTCAGTCTCTCACAAGACAAACTGAATAATCATATGTCAGAAGTAGTTTATGTGGCATCCCACCAAGAAATAAGGAAATCCCCTGTCTATCCTATGATTAAATAATTCTTATTATTCATTGAGTTAAAATGAGAGCATACAGTTGCTTTTCCAAAGAGAATCACTTTATTCAAGTATATCCTACTCTATCTGAAGTATTAGCCTTGACCAATCAGTCTGTGCTCTGGCTTCTTGTTTTGCATATTCAGGTTGTATAATTTCCATAATCTCTTTAATGAGCCATGAGGAAGGACATTACTTTCGTTTATTCTTTTTCTAAGAAGTATATGAGCTACAAATTTCATAATACTCATTTTCTTCAGAAATGTCATTAAATCAGGGTGTGAATGATATCAAATACATTTTTGTCTTACAATTAAAAATCCAACTTCATGCTCATTTAATACTGCAGAGTGTGTAGACTGTGATGAAGTTGACTGCACATGAGCTGTTCATCTTAAGTAGTTAATTATAAAGACTGTCTCTGAAGGACTACAGTGGTACCTCGCTTTTCGAACATAATCCACGAGCTCTGAAACATTCGCAACAGCCGACAGCTGGGTCTCAGGATCTTGCACTCAAGGGAAGCAGTGTCACATATTCAATTTCTGAGTCGTGTTCGAAAACCGAAGCATTTACTTCCAGTTTACGGCATTCATAAACCAAAATGTTTATCAACAGAGATGTCCGAAATCCGAGGTACTGCTGTATCTAGTTCTGTAGACTTAGAATAATTAACCAAAGCAAAAGCACCTTGATTTCTTTTGCCTTTTACTAGGATCTGCTGTTTGTTTCCCACAGTTAATAATTTTCAGTCTTTTCATATCTTAGTTTATATGCACTTCCTCAGAGATGCCTTCTCTGACCAGCATCTCTCACAATTCCTTTAACAGTGCTTTCTGTGAAACACTCTTTTCTTTTAGTGGCTTATATTAGTCTGCTAGGGTTGAAATCCAAAATCAGAGTCGGTCATTTAAACAACAGAAATATATTTTCTCACAATTCTGGAGGCTACAAGTCTAAGATCAAAGTGTCTGCAGTGTTGGTTTCTTCTGAGGCCTCTCTTCCTGGCTTGTCGATGGCCGTCTTCTCCCTGTGTCCTCACAAGGTCTACCTTCTGTATGGGTGTGTCGTAATCTTTTCTTATAAATACACACGTCATATTGGATAAGGGTCCCCTCCAATGACCTCACTTTAACTTAGTTACCTCTTTAAGGGCCCTATCTCCAAATAGTCACATTCTGCGATACTGAAGGTTAGTTAGGACTTCAATATATGAATTTTGGAGGATGCAATTCAGCCTATAGCAGGGATTAAATTATAATTTGAAATTGTATTTTTTTCAAGTTTATGTGTTTAGTCTCTCTCTCGAACCACACTACAAGCTCCATAAAATAAGACATCATATTTGCCTTGTGTGCCAGTTCTTGCACAGTCCCTAGCCCAGGCTCGTGCAGGGGCTAATTTCCCAAGAAGCTAGCGAAGCTTACACGAGCCCTTGGCATGGCAGGTTATTGCTGGGACCTGCTGGGAGTTGTAGAGCATATTAATCATTTTATATTCTTTTTATTAAAGAGAGGTCCCAATGTTAGAGGAGCTTTAGACTCCATAAAACATAGAACTAGCCCTGGGTCCATTGTAGTGATTCAGGAAATGTTTGTAGAATGAATGAATTATTCATAAAAAGTTGATGTGAATGCTGTGTTATAAAGAGGCTATGTGTTTTTAAGAAAACATGCTTGTTATTCAGTTAGTCTAAACTTAAATGTATTTTTCCACAGAGATAATAGTATAAAGTGGCTAGCATAGGTCAAGTAGGCTTCTGTAAAGTGGAGAAAATTATGTACAATGTTTATCTAAGAAAAAAGTAACATATATACACATCTGCTTATGTTTAAGGAGAATAGAAAAACAAACAATGAGTTAATGATTTAAGGTTACCTATAAAGGAAACAAGGGAATGAAGTAGAGGGAGATGGGAAAAGTGAAGCTTCTGTAAATATACTTATTTTCCAGAGTTGACTTTGAAATCATATAAATATGTTACATATGTTAAGTTAAATTTAAAGAGCAATGTATACAAAATTTAAAAAATGAGACAAATGATAAAAATGAACAAATGCTCACTTGATCCATCGTACTTATGAACTGTTCACTTCCAGCTCTGCTTCACTTACACATGTGTTACGATTTTGCTCCTGTGGGAAATCTCTTTTTAAGTATTTCCTTAGTCCTTTTCAGTTTGCAGTCTGTCATCAGAGTTGCTTGGTCGGGGGGTGATGCTCCCCAGTATTTACCCTATCAGGGTCACAGCAGGAGGGAGATGCAGGAGGTTGATCCTTTTTATTACTAGTAATGTTTGAGTGGAGCTTTTTCCTCCAATCACAGAGCCTGCCTGATAAGATGAATCATTTCAAAGTCAAGGTTGCTAGAGTTCAAGGTCTCTACCAAATCAGTTCACAAATGATGGAGTAAAGGTATGTCTAAGCTACGAAGATCGAGATCCAAAAATGGGTGGAGCTACATCTACCCTCCTCCTCCTTGTGAGGCTGTTTTTCTCCAAGTGTGGTCTATGGACCACCTACATGCAGATTCCCAGGCCCACTCCAGATCACGGAATTGGATTCTTTGGGAAAATGGTCCAGAATTGTGCATTTTAATAAACTTCCTATGTGGTTCTCATGCACATCAAATTTTAGAAGCTCCATCTTAATTCATCTCTCTCTTGATACAAGGTTCGTACTTATTCCTGTGCATTCTGTGTCTAGTTGACCCTTCCATATACTACTTTCTCAACTTCTACCCTAAGGTATTTTTTTCATCAATTACTTTATGTGGGATCTGTACTATCCACTCTTGTCCATGGATGTAGGCATGGTATATTCTTGTATCCCTTTTAAAAATCTCCTTTTCATTATCGTGTTAAAGCTAAGATCCATGGTAAACACTCAAAAATATTACCTATAATAAACATTAGTTACTCTTATTTTGCCAAGTAGTTTGTAAAAGTGGAGTTGACTTTCAATTGTGAGATTCTTGATCAGAGTAGAAGTTGGGCAGAGTGATAAAATTTTAGTCCTGTACACAATTCTGTTGCTTCTCCTTTACACACTGACATCTCTGCCTCTTCCTCCCACTCTCCCTTTTCTCTTTTCTTCCTCGTCTTTCTATTTCCCCCTTCTTCCCTCTGTCCCACTCTCCCTCATTCTCACACGAAATACTGATCTAAGTCTTTGAATTTGTCACACGCTTCAACCTTCCCCTGTAGCCCTAGAGCAAAGACAACTCCAAGAGAACAGAACCAAATCCGAATTGCTCACCACTGACTCTTGGAATCAAGCCAGATGTCCTCCACATAATGAGTCTTCAGCAAATTGTACAGCCAGCCACTGTTCCCTTCAGGATCAATGCCTTTTCTTCCTGCTGTGGATTTGATACCTCCATTTGATTCCTCCATGTTCTGTTCAATGACTGGAACTCTGCTGTGCCAGTAAAAGCAGTTTTGAGTGGAAGAGATCTTTAAAAGTGTGTGCTTTGGGGTCTAATATTAACCACATATCTTTAGTCACTGGGTCAGGAGGACATAATCTGAATAGGACTTATTTAGAAGTCACCGAACTTCCTGAAATTGTATGCAAACATTAGTATAATACATGGGCACATTTCTTGGAAGAGGCCACAGCTTTTACAACATTCTCAATGAAATCCCCAACTTGAACAATTTAAGTCTAGTGTAAGGTTCCCTGGAATCCTATCCACTGTCCAGATGGCCTCTGTCCAGGATGCCTCTTATTTTCTCAGTTCTTCAGAATTAGCTTCAGTACACCTCAGCCTAATTTGCTTGTCTTGATGACTTCCTTCTTTTTAATGACTGTACTTAAAAAAAAAATCTTTAAGTACTATAGGGAGGCCCCAAACCCTGTAGAGCTGCCTTGTTTTTAGTTAATATCAATAGTTGAATAATAATTCCAGTTCTTCCCAGAACTTTCTTATTTTGATTCATTTAGATTTTCCCGAGGTTTTGATTTGTAGTAAATTCTGCCTGTTTTACTTAAATTGCAACCTGTAAGACAGAGGCTAGAGTTTCTTCAATATGTTTTGTCACACCAAAAATTATATAACCACAAAATTATGTTTTCATCATAAAATGAACCATTCATCTCTGAGCTATAGTGCTCACTGCAATTCAACACCATTCAGAGATATTTGACTTTAGCTTGTGTCACTGGTACAAGGGCCGTAAACAAAAGTATTTGGAGCCATCAACCTTTAATGTCTCTGTTCATGGTCATTATCCTTTTATCACAAGCTTATCTGCCTTGTCTAAAATAAATTGTATTTGAAATCTCTCAAGTGTCACCTTGCAATGTAAAATGCATTTATTTCAGACCAAGTTTAGACCCTAGGGACTTTCAGAGAATAATTACCTCCATTCTGGCTAGCATCCCAGGAATATTGGCATTCCATAATGACACTATTATAATTGACCCAGCTATAGCTGTTCCAGGTACCCCCTCTCAGTTTCATAATATATTATTATTCTCTGGAAATGTCATGACCTATATATCCATAAACTTCTTCTTGGATTACCAAAGACCCAAGAGAGTTGCCCATTAAGCAATACCATTAATTTTCTTCACAGTAGAGTTAAGATGTTTCATAGATCAGTTCATATTTTATAGATGGCTTAAAGAGTACCTACTATGTGTAAGGCAGTGTTTCTCAATCTTCAGCATGCATCAGAATCCCCTGAGGGCTTGTTAAACTGCTGATTACTGGGGCCCACCTCCAGAGTTTTTAATTCAGTAGAAATGGAGAGCAGTTTGAAAATTTGCATTACTAACAGGTTCCCAGATGAAGGAGACGCTGTTGGGTAGGGAACCTCAATTTTGAGAAGAACTCGTGTAAGACGTTGATTCTCACATGCATTGGACAGGGCAGGGTTAACTCACATCTCAGGGAGCTTACGGTCTCAGAGGGAACATAAGATAATTACAGAAATAACATACTATTGTGCCCTTAGGAGCTAACAGATAAAGTAAATGGATGAGAGGAAAAGCAGATAAAATTTTCAGTTTACAAGGCTAGGGAAGCATTTGTGGAGGAGGTAGCAGGAGCTGGGCCTTGATAAATGGGTAGAATTTAGAAACCAAAAGTGGCAGGAGGAAAGGGAGAACCATATCCCCGTTGAAATACATTACATTAAAAAACTGTAAAAGAAATACCTATTTGTGACATTTATGAGACAATTGAAAAATTTTAAATCACTGAAATTTTCAGTTGTCTCATAAATGTCAAAAATTGTTTTTTAAACAGTTTCCAATGTAATGTGTTAATCAATTAATGTTAATATTTTTTAGTGTGATAATGGTATTGAGGTTATATTGAAATGACTCTTTGTCTTTTAGAAATACGTATTGAGATATTTGTGGGTAAGGTGACATGTTGTCTGGGGAAGTGGATGGTATGTGGATAGAGCAGATTGGCCAGTGGTTGATGGTAGCTGGGACCAGATGACAAGTTCATGACAAGTTCATTATGCTATTTTATTTACTTTTGTATATGTTAGAAATTCTTTGTAATAAAATTAAAAAAAAAAAAAAAAGGAACTGTATGAACAAAATCGAACTAAAGTAGTGCAGGGCTGATCGTTTATTTTTATTAGACTATAAACAATATAAAATAAACAATTGAACAATAATGGTAAAATAACAAATTGAGACTAATTCAAAGATTGAACGTGAAAGCCACTAAGGAATGTGGGCTTTATTTTGAAGACAACGGTGGAACAGTGAAAGTGTTTTGAACAGGGAAATAATATGACAGAAGTGCACTTTGAGAATATTATTTTGGCAATGGTAGGCAAAACTGATTGGGAGGGCAAGAGTCTGGAGGTAAGAATCAGGTGGTAAAGGCCTGCATAGAGATCCAGAAGATAAAAAAAAAAAAAAAAAAGATGGGAGGCCAAAGGGAGGGGGGCATATAGATGAATCTATTGTTGTTGGAAACCAGTTAACTATGAAAGAGTCATGGAAGATTCTAAGATTCTAAACTTCAAGACTGGTAATGCCACTGAAAGAAAGGGGATATTTTTGAAATACTGCTAGTGGGGAATCCCCATGTGACCAGCAGATAGCTAGAAATATGTGATTAAAATGCAGAAAACAGGCTAAACAGGATTGAATCTGAGAGATATCTATGTGAGATGGGATGAGATTGCCCTGGGAAATAAGTTAATAGGAAAAGAGAGTCAAAAACTTTGGGAAGCCTCTAAATTTAGGAACTAGGTAAGAGAAGAAGCAGGAGAGAAGGGACAAGTAGAGAGGTAGAAGGCATAAAACTTTACATTCATGTAAATACTTTAGCTTAGTGGCATCAACTATTCTGCCCACAACAATAGATCACAATTTAATTATGATAAATAAAAAACTGAATATTCTTTGTATACCCATGTTCATAACAGCCTTATTATGAGGGTTCTTTAGAGAACCCTTGGGATATATTTGTATTTATATTTATGTTTATATTTATATTTATGTTTATTATAAGGAATTTGCTCATCGGAAGACCATCTGGATATTTCTGCCCCTTATAAGTTGACTTATAAATGGAGTCAACTTAGCAAAAATAGTCCTCTAGTAGAGAGGGCAGAAAAATAAGTTAGCTACAAGGTGTTCACCTTGATCTAGGAGACATAGTTGCAGCCTTGTGTCAATCATGAATAGCTCAAGCCTTGATAATGAATTATTCTTCCGTTTTGTTCATGGATCAGTCATGTTTTGCCAGATTCCATCAAGAATGCATCAGAGAGATGATCCAAGCATCATTCCAAGCTAAGGAAATAATTTATGATCTTGAACTAGTAATGGCCTAAAGAAATTACTGAAATTATTTTCTGACTATTGCTAAAATAGTTTCATTTTGCTAAAACTAAAGCTGTTATATTTGTGAGATATTGACAAATTATTAAATGCATAATGGTAAATAACCACACCTGACTGATTAATTAATTCAACTAGGGTTGGGGTGGAAGGAATGTACCCACATACCTTGTTTTATCGCACTTTGCTTTATTGTGCTGGGCAGATATTTTTTTTTTTTTTTTTTTTTTACAAATTGAAGGTTAAGACCTTTTACCAGCAAAAAGACTACAACTCGCTGAAGGCTCAATTAGCAATAAAATAGTTTTAAATTAAGGTATATATGTAGTTTGTTTTAGATATAATACTATCGTACACTTTATAGACTACAGAATAGTGTAAATGTAACTTTTATATGCACTGGGAAACCAAAACATTTGTGACTCGCTTTACTGCAGTGGAACTGAACCTACAATATCTTCAAGGTTCCAAGGTATGCCTGTACTCTGTACTTATTCAGACATGGCACATGCATGTTTCCTTAAAATCAGGATTCTATAAGTAGTGTGATTGTCTTGTAATGCATCACCTTTATGTATCACCTAAGCTAAAGTTAGTGTTCAATTTCAACAACTTCTCTATTTCTTTGTTAACTTAGCTTTTTTTCTATTTAAAGCCTTATTTATATATGTTTTAATATGACAACCAACTGCATCGGAAGTAGGTAGGGTATAAATCATAAAAGTAAGAAACAATTTTGAGTGCTTATGTTATAAGGACCTATTCTAAGACATCTGCATTATCTCTTTCAGTCTTCAGAATGGGTATATGCAGAAGATATTATTATTATTATTACTACACTCACTTTACAGATTAGGAAACTGAGGTCCAAGAGACCAAGTAACTTTCCCACAGTCACACTTAATAAATGATGGAGACTGGATTTCAAACCCAGGTAGTCTTATTGCAGAGTTGGAGCAGTTAGCCTCTGCATAATTTATTAGAGAAGCAAACTGCATAAAGGACATTAACACCCGGTTAATATCGCCAACAATATTCTCTCAAACTCAGCATATTAAAATCATAACTCATCATGCCTCTGCATTTCCGCAACACCCCTCCCCCAATACACCCAACGTGCTATGAAGATAACTTCAATTCTGCCCGCAGTATCCTCATTCTTTCAAACATCCAGGCCAGTGCCTTGAATTACCTCTGACTTCCCCCCTTTCTTTTTCACTTTTATCTGCGATATAGCAATCAAAGAGGACAGGCACCAAGAATTTTGGCTATTAAAAGTTTTGTGTCATTGTCTAGTGGGGCAGGAAATACCTATGTTAGGTATTTATTGTCTCCTAATGTTTGTTTTACTTTACACGGTCAAAAACAGAAAATAAGAACAATTTGGAAGTGTTACTATTAGAAGGCAATAAAAAATAACGTTCCAGCCACTTCCCAATGAAGAGTTATTAAAAGATCAGATGGATTAAACAATGGTATTTTTATTAGCTTTATTATTTTTAATTAGCTTTATTTAAGCTACGAGTAGTATCGAAGAAGAGGCTATATCCTTGGCGACAGAATGCAATTAAAGTCCAATATTTATATTTGTTGCAGAAATCTTTATTTGAAACTGATGAACGGTCTGCCATGGGGTGACTCTTCCAGAAACTATTATTACTTTCCAAAGTCACGCTGAGAGTGGGCAGTCTCTCCAAAAGAACTACAAATCCCAGAATGCCCTTTCCCCATCTTTTCCGCGAGAGTCCCGGACAGCTAGATCAACCAATCCCTTCATGGAAAACCTATCCTACCAGCCAATCAGAAGGCGAATGAGCGCCTAAAGTCGGGAGGCGGAAGACGCCGTAGGTTTGAAATTGCAAAGTTGGCGCGGCTGTCGGAGGTGGGCAGTTAAGCGGCTTCGGCTCATGTCTTGTGTTGGGAAGGCAGCGGGGCTCCGGCCTCCCGGCGAAGGTAAGAGAGGAGGGAGCTCAGCTGAGCTCCCCGACCCGCCTGTCACAATAGTGGAAAATGAATTTGGGAGCCGATGTGTGTTTTCTGGGCGGAATGTGAGTTTTCAGGGGCGGAATGTGTGTTTTCGGGGCCGGAATGTGTGTTTTCGGGGCCGGAATGTGTGTTTTCGGGGGCGGAATGTGAGTTTTCGGGGGCGGAATGTGTGTTTTCGGGGGCGGAATGTGTGTTTTCGGGGGCGGTGTCTGTGAAATGCACGTCTTGTTGCTGTTTGTGCGTCTGGACCTCGCGGGGTGGGCAGCGGAGAGTCTGAAGCGTTTTGGGTTTCGCCGAATGAGATGTCTGTGGACTCCTGGAAAGATATTCGGTCTTTGGGAAGGTTTTAGCGTTACGGAGAACTGGTGGGGCCTGGAGCCTTACATCCTTTTATTACAGAGGAGGACGATAAGGCCCAGAGAGTCGAAGTGACTTGTACAGGTCGTGGACTGAACTCCCACTCCAGTCTTCATTTTACTGCTGACTTTCCTGATCTGGGGTGGGAGGAAAAGGCAGGGTAGATGTGTGGGGTCTTATCCTATGGGGGAGGGCCCGCCATCTGGGACCCGGCGATTCAGGCTGGAATTGACAGGGTCAGAGTTGGCAGGGGCGTCGCCAATTATACTTGTGAGAAAATGTAGTCGAAGTCATTTTCCCAGGGTCATAGAGCGTGTGTCGTGTGCAGTTAATACTACTAACGAATTTCTAGGAGGAAAGGGTTTCGTGAATTCTTGCTGCTATGGGATAACCACAGTTAAGCCCAGGTGGCTTTGATGTGCCCTGGAATATCTAGAGTTAAAAGTAAGTTGCTAACCGTTTCTAGCAAAGGTCAAACTGCCAAACTATAGTTGATTGGAATATGTGCCTGATGTGATTAAAGTAACTCAAGAAATACAATGTGTGTTCTATTTGTTTTATAGCATTGTCTTACAAATTGGTAGAGGATGAACTTGCATTGTTAGATAAAAGCATAAATGAATTTTGGAATAAATTCAAAGGCAATGTCAGTGACATCTCCTGTCAGATGGTGGGACTAAGAGATACCTACAAGGACATCAATAAAGCATTTGCAGGTACCTAAGTTAACTTGTAACATGCTGTTTTGGTTCTTTGTTTTTTAGTGTCATTTCAGCTGAATCGAAACATCAATTCCAATTTCTCTTTCAGAAAAACTGTCTGTGAAATTAAAGGAAGAAGAACGAATGATTCAGATACTTCTGGAATATAAAAATCGTATGTGACAAACTAGATCACAGTTTTCTTTAGATTAAAAATCTTTATGAAATCCCTCATGTAAGCAAAACAATGTATTCTGTGTGTATGTGTGTACACACACACACACACACACACACACAAGAATAATCAACATTTATGTATCCATAACCCAGCTTAATAAATAGAACATCCCATGTTATACCTTCCTCTTCTCCCACCTTCCAGAGCTAACCTGTCAATATGTGGTTTAGTATTGTGTTTTTGAACGTTAAATAAAGGGCATCATTTTGTATGAATCCTGTCCATTTTTACACTTAGCATTATACTTGTGAGATTCATCTATACTGATGTGTGAAAGCCAGTATTTTTTAAATACAAGTTTGTTTTTAAGTTGGAAATCACAAAAGGTGGAGTTCCCTGAGCTCTTTAGGGGTCATGGTAGTATGCTTGACAGTTTTTCTCTCCATATTTTTACTACTGTTCTTGCCTTCTCATTTTACAACTCTCCAGATTATCCAGAGTGGATCAGTGGATTATTGAATTCTGACACACAAACCACAGACTTGTGACCACAGGCCAAATTCCACTGGTGACACTAAATTTAGGAGCACCATGTTTTAAACACTATTAAATTGGAATGCCTTTACTTGGGGCACGTTTTCTTTAATTTGCCACAGTCCGTCCGGATAGTTTCTTTTGCTTTGCTTACCCACTTTGCTTACTAGCAACATAACTTTGCGTCATTTTTTCTTTTTTCCACTTTGATAGTACTTTCCCACTTTACTAAATTCTTTGACAATATATTCTACTTTATTGATTTATCATATTATTTAACAATTTATTTGTTAGACATTTAAGATGTTTTCAGTTTTTCACCATTGTAAATAACTGAAAATATTTTTATGTATATAAATACCTGCACACATCTTGTTTTCTTAAGGCAGCTTTGTAAAAATGAAATAAGTGAATCAAAAGACATGAATATCCTTAAGACTTGTCTTACAATGTCAAAAATACTTTCCACAAGGACTCTAGTATTTTGCATTCTTCTCAACACTATTATTTTTATAAACATTGTTGAAATAAATGAAAATTGGTATGTTATTTCTGTATTTGCATTTCTGTAATTGAGGTTAAATTATGTTTATTTATTAACCATCTATCTCTGCTCCATGTTTCTTCTGTTTATTCCTTTTTGTGTGTGTGTGTGGTTTTTTGTTTGTTTGTTTGTTTATGGAACTTATATTTGTATTTTCTTTAGATTAAGAGCAGTAACTCATTGTTGGGGGAGGATAGTTTAATGGTCAAAAGCAGTCTTTGAAGTCAGGACCTGAGTTTGATCCAGGTCTTAAACTCTATTGTATCCTAGCAAAAAAAGCTTTGGGCAAGTGACATAACTGCTGAGCCTTTTTCTTCTTTTAATATAGAGAATAAGACCTACATAATAGTGTTATTGTGAAACTTAAATTTATATAAATAATTTATATAAATATAAGATAGTGGACAAAGTCGCTAGCATATTGTAGAGTTTTATGCTTACTTGAATCAAATATGAATTTTTTCTCCTGCTTGTTAATTTTATGTAGCCAGTATATGCCTTTCACTTTGATTTCTTTTTACCTTTGAGTAAAAATATGTTTCCCCACAGAGTTAATTTTATATTCACAGATACTCTGAACATAGGTTTTGTAAGATTTCATTTTATATTTAAATGTTTAATAAATATGGAATTCTGTATTTCAGCACTGGGGAATAATCTCTTTCTTGATTTATGATATTTCATTTATCATATTAATTATCAAACATTTGTTTGGGAATGCCTTTTTTGTTTAATTGAGCTGTAAGTCAATTCTTCAAGTAATACACCACTATTGTATTAATGTTACCATTACAGATGTTAAATCTGATAGGGCAAATCCCTTTCCTTGTTGTTTTTCTTACCATATTTTCTTAACTACTCTCACCTATGTATTTGTTATATTACATTTTATAATTTTATTAGATCCTTCCTTTCCCTTCCAAATTCCACTGGGACTGCATTAAATATAGAAGTGAATTTTGGAAATACTGACATCTTAATATTTAAAAGCATAAAATGTCTTTCCATGTATCCAGGTATAATATATGTCTCAGACCAGTATTTTTAAAAATACAGAGCCTACATATTTCTTGATATTCCTGAATGTTTTGTTTGTTACTACAGTAAATGAAGTTTTCCCCTTCCTTCCTCCCTCCCTATGTTACTCCCTCCCTTTTATCCCTTCTTTCAATCTTTTTGGTATGCTACAGAATCATATAGCATTAAAATCAGCTGTTTCTTCAAGGCACTGTGTAAAGCCATTTTCTACAATTTGTCTTTGGTGCTGGTGTTTATTTATGTACTTATTTGAAGGTGGGGAGAGCTGCAAGGGTAATGATCTTCTAATTTTCTGTTTCTTGGTTTAATTTGGTATTCTCGTCTTCTCATTTCTATTTTCAAAGACAAATAGGAAAGAATAGGATTTTTTTATTATAATTTTTTTAATCTTTAGGAAATATTTATCAATTAAAACATTCTGTATTAATCTTATGAAAGTCAGTATTTTGCTGTCTTCTTAGATGCATATTAGAGAACAAAGCATGTATAGTCTAGCTAATACTTTGTGCTTCTTACAGAGATCTGCAGGCAGAATAAGCTCATTCAAGAAAAGAAAGATAACCTGTTAAAGTTGATTGTTGAAGTAAAAAGCAAAAAGCAGGAAATGGAAGTACTGACTGCAAATGTCCAGGATCTTAAGGAAGAATATGCTAGGAAGAAGGAAAGTAAGTTTCCAGTTGTAGGTGTATTTAAAACATCAGTGTGAATTTCAAAGTGGTGATAGTTCACAAAGTGGTGATAGTTCTTGCCTGCTCTCCAGCTTATTGCCAGAAATAGATAACATACCTTAGGGGCATAGCCATCCACTCTATGTCTGTGAAGGTAGCTAAGTGGGTTTTATTTTCTTTTGTTTTATTTAAAGGTCCTTTTGATTTTTAATATAGCCAGAGTAATAATGAAATTGATATGGGAGTTTAAGCATAGTGGGAGACAGTTTCACTAAATCAGATTTGCCTGGGAGAAGCCATAGTCTAATTTATCCAACAAATTTATTGATCACACATGAACTCTGCCAGGAACCATTAAGCACGCCCTTTATGCTACAAAGTTTCTTTGTCTAAAAAACTTTCAAATTTGAATGAGTGTCTTGTTTGCCTACAAACGAAGTAATTCTCAAATCTCTCAAAAATAGCAAAGTTTGTTTTGTTGATGCTTTTTCTTATAGTTGTTGTGCAAGTCTACATTTTTGTCATCTCCTATGTATTACTCAGGGAGTAATGTGTTAACTTTAAGAAAAATTTTAAACTGGCATGAAATAAGACTGACTTCTCATGAGAAATACTTATGTTTAAAAGAATAGAATATTTTTCCAATGAAGCAATTTGTTGGCTAACCAGAAAAAGCAAAATAGTGTAAAGGAGGTCTGTTTCTCTACCAGCCATGCAAATCTTGGCCTATTTATTCATGCTACTTATACAATAAACTAGACTGACACATTTCTCTCACTACCTGTACGCATTTTCTCACAAATTTTTCTTTCCATCTTGAATGAACAGAAGCCCCTTTTGCTAATTGGTAGAGATAGAAACTGAATAAATGTAAGCAAATTCATTTGCCTGGCATCATTTTTCTAGTTGTTTTCAAGTTTTTTTAACACGTTGCGTACGGATCACGAGAATCTTCGTTTTTTCTGAGCGGATTTTTATGAGGGATTTAAACCCCGCCATACGCAACAATTTAAAAATTAATTAAATGAGCATTAGTTGAGTGTCATATAAGATGTTTGATACTGTGTATGTTTTTTAATTGTAGCTATTAATACTGCTAAAAAAGCTAGTGAAGAGAGGTTGAAAAGGCTCCAGAAATCTGTAGACGTGTATAAAGATCGACTTGGACTAGAAATTCGAAAAATTTATGGTAAGTATATTAATGTAAATAAAACTTAGGAGTTAGAAAGGTGTCTCTGTCTTAAGTAGAGGAGAATTAAAAAATTTTTTTTCAAAGTAAAAATATTTCACATTTTCAAGTAAAATAATGACTGCATTATGAACTTTTTAGAAAACAGGAAAATTACAAAATTTTAATCACCCTAACATAATTACTGATGCCTTGGTTATTTATCATCCAGTGTTTTAATAAATGTATTTTTTGCATGGTTGCCAACAAGGAAATATTTGTTCCTTGTGTGTACTGGTATTATATGATTAGCATTTCTCCAGATGTAATAGCCTTCATAGTGGTAAATTTAAAATGGTAGTGTATAATTCATTCCATGAATGTATCATAATTTATTGAATCTTTTATCTATTGTTAAACACATGTTTTTCCTCTAACTTAACATTTGGATTCTGCCTGTTCTTTAGTTTTAGAAGTACTGCAGAGAATGTAGACTTCTCTATTTCTTTTATATAATTTCCATGGAATTCCAAGAGAGGTACTGCTGGGTTAAAGCACATAAATAGTCTAACGGCTGTGGATATAGGCCAGTTTACAGCACCGCTTACTGTGTTGGGAGTCCCTGAGATCACCATCAGGTTTGGTGATTAGCCAGAAAGAATTACAGGACTCGGCATATAATCATTCATGGCTCAGATTTGTTGCAGAAAGGATACAAAACAAAATCATCCCAAAAAAGCCACATGAGGCAAAGTCTAGAGGAAACAAACTTTTTAGGCATAAGTTTTCAAGATTTCCTAACCCAGTGGAGTTACACAGGACATGCGATCTTCCTTCAGCATCGAATTGTGACAGTACATGTGATGTGTTGTCTACCAGGGAAGCTCATTAGAGACTCTGGAAGCTTGTGCTGATTTTCCCTGGACTTCATCCCATGCATCTTTTCCCTTTGCTCATTTTGCTGTATTCTTTCACTGTAATAAAGTATACTGTGTTTCCCTGAAAATAAGACCTAGCCAGACCATCAGCTCTAATGCGTCTTTTGGAGCAAAAATTAATATAAGACCTGGTATTATATTTATTATATATGTTATATTACATTACATTACATTATATTGTAGTTTTTGGTTTGCATTTCCCCAGTGATTACTGTTGTTGAGCATCTTTTCATGTGTTTATTGGCCATTTGTATCTATTCTTCAGAGAAATGTCTATTTAAGTCCTTTGTTCATTTTTGAATTGCTTTTTGTTGTTTAGTTGTAGGAGTTTTTTATACATCCTATATGTTAAATTCATTTCAGAGATAAGATTTGCAAATATTTCCCCCCATTCTGTGGGTTAGCTTTTCACTCTTGATAGTGTCCTTTGAAGGACAAAAGTTTTTAATTTCGATCAAGTTCAATTTATTTTTTGTTGTTTGTGCTTTCGATGTCATATTTAAACTACAATACATTTTAAAGCTAATTTGTAACTGTACATTTGGAGACATTGGTTAAGTGAATATAGATACTTAGTATAGAGATTGATCAAAGACAAAGGTAAGAAAGCTCATCTCCGTTGAAAGCTTTGGCATAATACAATAGTCTCATATTAAATAATTTAACCTCTTTTTTCAGGTGACAAATTGCAGTTTATATTCACTAATATTGACCCTAAGCATCCTGATAGCCCCTTTATGTTTTCCCTACACCTAAATGAAGCAAGGGACTATGAAGGTATGTCCTCCTTCTATAACTGGTCTTTAAGATTGGCATCCCCAAATGTTATTTGAATCAGAATATAAAGTAATATAAAGGAAGTAATATTCCTACAATCTATTGTTTTCTTTTCTACTCTTGCTTTTTGGGATATTGTCTTCTAAAGGCTGTGACTAGAGTTTTAATTTATAGATATAATCAAAGAGCATTAATAAGTAATTTCTCTTCTGAGTGACACAGTACCACAGTGGCAGAAAAGTCTAAAAGACAA
Source organism: Rhinolophus sinicus (assembly GCF_057876585.1). Taxonomy (NCBI): domain Eukaryota; kingdom Metazoa; phylum Chordata; class Mammalia; order Chiroptera; family Rhinolophidae; genus Rhinolophus; species Rhinolophus sinicus. The sequence goes on along the minus strand of NC_142517.1, from coordinate 158,519,521 downwards.
AAGATCACTGTATTTCATATGCAAGTATGGATTATCCTTTTAGAGAACGTAAAGAGTAGCTATAAAGGATATGACTGTCTAAATGTGAATATTATAATTTATCCAAGTAGGTGATTTTAAAAGCAAATGTAAAATCAGAATCTGATCATTTTTTCCCCAAAATCAATTTTACAATATTATCCCATCCTGAAAAATCCTCCACATTGATAATTTAGCTGAGTTACTGATTCTCCAGTAGGTCAGACGGTTTTTGATTTATGGGGAATATATATGATTGGCAATAGTGTAAACAGGAAGAGAATAGAAATATACTTATCTGTTTTTTATTCTCCTAGTTCCTTTTAAAGTAATTGATTTATCAGAATACAGGAAATGGTTCTCAGCTTTTCATACCTGTGTTCCCATATTAAAGCATTTATGGGAGACACACACTCAGGTGAAATGCTTAGTTGGCTCCCTAATGTGCCTGATGACTCAATTTCTATTCTAATGGAATTTATATTTTAGGAATTGAATTGTACAAATGTTTGGCTTTTTTCTCTTTAGGTAAATACCTTCTAATGAACGCTGAATTTTGAAAACAATCCCCATAAACATCTTACCTAGCTTTTTAGTGTTTTCCAAATTGGATGTCCTCTATTGCTACATAGTGTCAGTATTTGACAGTGTATTAAAATAGAACCTACAGTTTAATTTTGAACCAGCTGCTCTTCTCTGTTCTTTTCTGCTTTTGGTCATGGGCCTTGTTTCCTGAGCAATCTCTACCAAAGAGCTGGAAATTTGATGTGGTCGAATTTCTTCCCCTTGAACAAAGGACAAAACTGATGGTAGAGAATGCTGGATCCTTTTTTGACCGTCCTCTTGCTTGCTCCCAGTATGTACTATCTGGTACAACTACATATGAGATCCATATTGGTATTTGTGACTTGGAGTATCATTTGTTTAGGAGGCACTGTAAATACCACTTTTGGAATAGCAAGCACATTTTCTAATGACCTCCATTGCATTTGTGAAACTTTAGATTTTTTTCCTCCATAATTGTAAGGTTGGCATTGAACACTTTTTTTTTTTTGATCCAGTGGTCAAATATTAGAAGTCAGGCCAATGTTTTAGAGAGAAAACTGACTTACCAGTTAAAAATAAATTGTTAAAACAGTTTAAATAGTTAAAATATATAGGAAAGATGATGGGAAGTGGTATTCTGTTCTTTATCAATATCATTAAGCTCTTCAATCTCTTGACTACCATCTGTTTAAATTTAGAGCAAGATTGTAGTACATAGATGAATATTTAGAGAGTAAGTAAAGGAAAGGTCCAAGAGATAGTTAGGATAAGAAAATCAAGTGCATTTATCATTTTATGCTCAAAGCAATTCAATAAAATGGAATTAAAATTATTTGAATCAGATGAAAGAATCTAAATTAGAAATCCTTCTCTTCCGTAAAATATCTCATTCAAATTGTCTTCTTTTTTTCCCCTAGTGTCAGATAGCGCTCCCCATCTTGAGTGCCTATCAGAACTTCAAGAGAATGTAAGGAAGACCAAAAATTTTTCAGCTTTTCTTGCCAATGTTCGGAAAGCTTTTAGTACTATGGCTTATAATTAATGTATAAATAGTATACAAAAACTGTTTAGTTTTGTTCCCTATTGTGTGTCTCTTTTAAAAAGAATTTTCATCCATTGTCTGCCTGTACTCCTTTTGTATTTTTTAAATATCTCTGTGTGGTGTATTTCTTTATAGAGCGTTTTAATTAAAATCTTAGGAAATAAAATTCACAAAGTCAAATATGTTCTTTTTAAAATGAAAAAACAAATATGTAGATGCACAC